>NW_010250672.1:39721-79240 GCF_000690775.1 Eurypyga helias | reverse complement strand
AGGGGTAATGGCCATAAACTGGAAACCAAAAGCTTCAAACTGAACATGAGGAAACACTTCTTCCCTGTGAGGGTGACAGAGCACTGAACAGGCTGCCCAGAGCGGTGGTGGGGTCTCCTTCCCTGGAGACTTTCAAACGCCGCCTGGACTTGTTCCTATGTGATCTGCTCTAGGTGATCCTGCTCTGGCAGGGGGATTGGCCTAGATGATCTCTAGAGGTCCCTTCCAACACTTACCACACTGTGACTCTGTGAAAGGAAGAAATCTGTTCTATTTTCTTATCCAAAATAAGACTCAGATACCTAACCATAGCTCTGTTTTCAGTAGAATCATACTTAGTTCTTACTCAGTTTAGGAGATACTGAACAAAGCAAAAAAGTATCCATTGCACAGAGTGACAGGCATTTAAGTCAATGATTATCTCAGTCACTGTAATTAACACTGTTTGTGTTAGATGCCTGTTAGATGTCCATTACTCCACTGGACACCTTGCATAATTTTAGCCATGACAAGACTGTGAACTAAACCATTCTGCATATAGTTCAAAGCCCTGCTTTGCTGACAGATACAAATGCTATTTCATTAAAGAAACATTCCTTTTCAATATTGGCTCTCAAAAGACTACTCTCATCTTCAAGGAGTTGAGATTTGAACTGAATCATCTTGATAATGGAGCACTAAATTAAGATTAATAAAGCAATCGACATGAATTAATCTTCATCTGACATGGAATTCTAAAAAAATAAAAATGTTTTGGGTAAGAAAAGATAATCACAGAAGAGAATTATACATAGCCTGAAAGAATGGTCATCTTGATCCTATATGGATTTTTAAATTAGATTTCTCACTGCCTACATGGTCAGACATACCTAAGCCAAGGAGAACATAGAGAAGCTTTTCTTTCCCTCATTAATCTTGGACTAAATAAAAACATATTACATACTTTCTAGAAGTATTCACCAAATACAGAACTAAAAAAATATATGGAAGAGCACAGCAGCTGCTAATGTAAACCCAATAAATGTCATTGTCCTGGGCTCAAGCTGCAATCTCAAGTAGCTTCACATTTTCCTCGAGTAAAGGTGATTCACTTGAACAATTTATTACCTTGAATACTCCTTTTGAAAAAAGCTTTGCAGCCCTCACACGACCAGACCCCATAATGGTAGCCTGAAGCGTAGTCGTTGCAGACAGCACAGTACCGTGTCTCCTTGGTGGACTCCATGGACATGGTCCCTTTCTCGTTGGTATTGGACATCCTCTCCCGGATGCTGTGGCGCCTGTTATCTGAGCTTGGCCTGTTAATAGCAAAAAAAAAGCATAATTCTTTCGGCGAGGTTAAGTCTCATCCACTCTTGCAGAGTGTAAGAGCAAATCTAATTTTGAAATGACAGATGGACAAAAAATACTCTTTTATCACCCTCTGTCCTGTTGTAGTTGCAAAGGTGTAGAACCCATAAGATATACGGAAATTTCTCACAAATCAATCTGATGTTATTAGGTACTGTACCATGAACAATAAAAAAGGTATTTGATAAATTAATCATTTTTTTTCTCAAGACATTACAAGAGAATACAGAAAAATAAGCTTTTTTTGTGTGTGTGTGTGTACCTGTTCCTGTCCAAAGAGTGTTCAGCATGACTGCATTATCAGTAGGTAGTTTGAGGATCTGAGGCAAAAATCATTTAAAGTTTGTACCTGAATTTGCAAGTCACTTAAATTATTAATGAGGTTGTTTTCAAGTATATTGCCCAATTAGAGATGCAAACTTTCCTTACATTGTCAATGATATAACCCTGCATAAAAAAGTCCCTATTCTCATTACAATACCATTCATAAGATTTAAGAAGTCATTTTAGCATAACAAGAAATGTCAGAAGGTATTAAAAAGTACTGCCAAAGAATTTCTGTTCTGTAATATACATGCTACTAGACGTGTACTAGACATAATAGACATACTAGACATGCACATGACCCCCATGTGCAGTATGCTGTTGAATGAAAACAGAGCAAATCATAGTGCAAATAGCAATGAATTCACATCTAGTGAATCTGGTAAGAGGTTATTATGGGTAGCTGCTGCAGGCATGGTAAACAATATTCAGAAAGATGAGACGATGTGAAATTACCAAGGGAACCACCAACATACTCTGGGATTGGTCCTGGATAGCATGCAGCTCTTGCGAAACATGCTTTCCAATAAAGTCTACACTACAAATTGTCCAGGAGACAAATACAATTGAGTGTGACAGCATCAGAGAGCTAAAGCATGAAGAATCCTACTGTTTACAGTAATTATTCACTGACCATGCATGTTTTAATTGCTGGTTAGTAAAAAAGTGGCTCTCATCTCCTCAGAGTCCCAGTATTTTCTTAGTCAAACATATCCTGGTTTTGGGCCTAGGAGACTGGGGACTCTATCTTTCACATTTCTTCCTACATACCTAATTTTGACTTATTCCCTTCTTCAGTGGAGAAAAACTTCCTTTATTTTCATGAACCTAGGCATCTGGCACCAACAACACCTCCCCGCTCCAAACCAATACTCCCCAGCAACTTTCTGATTACTCTATGAATGCCCAACAATACTCTTTCATTTGGTCAAAGTTCCCTGACATCTCCTGCTGCAGTCCATCTCAACACCCAGAAGCTTTCTACCAGCCAAAGTCACCTGGATGCCAGCCATCCGTGCCATCAGCCATCCCCTCGAGACTTTTCATATACAATTTCTGTCCCTGAATACAATATATTTTCATTGACTGGCTTTGGATTAATATCACTTATTAAAGTAGCACGAGGCTTTGCCATGTTAGATAGCAGAAACTGCTACTGGCATCATTCAGGAAAACTGTATTTTAAAACTCGAAGTTCTTTATCAAGCCTCATATACCAGCTAACTTTTAACACTTATTTAACTAATTTTTGTTTCCTTGGGACTTGTACAAGACAGAAGAAACTGCTAATGGTGAAGTGGTGACGTGGCACAACTTTGGCTTTTTAGTGACAAAGGAAAACTGCAGAATGTCATGATTCTGACAACATGAGTTTAACAAACTAGGTAGGGAAGGAAGATCCTTGAATATTTTAGATGTCAAACTGTGAAAAAGTGAAAACAAAATCAATAATAAATCATTATGGATAAAACACCTCAATTGTTCATGTAGCTACATTTTCCAGTCCACCAAACCTAGACAGATTTTTATTCTTCTCCAGGTCCTGAATCTTCCTTTGAATTTGTATTATCCCAGTGCTTCGTTGACTACTTTTTTTTCTTTTTTCTACTGTGCACTGATCAAAGCTTTTGTCTCTTATCTTCTCCACCCCATTCTCCTCTGTCTGCAGCTAGATTACCTAATCCATCCTTTCAGAGTAATTTTAAATTAACCACAATGTGGCTTTTTTAACAAATATACTTTTAGGTAGATGTAACTACAAGAATGTTTTAAGTATTTGAAGTAAAACAGCAAGCAGGCAAATAACTGTCAATATAATTTTAACAGCAATAGACTGTTAGGTATACATTTTTTCAATATTGTTATAAATATGCATGTAATGCAAGATAAGGTGCCCAAAATATTTTTCATATCAGTAAGTAGAAATAAATTACAATTTTATAAAGTCTAACTTCTACATTATCTTTCAAAAAAACCCCCCAAAACTTTAAAAAAAAGTAAAAGGAAAAAAAATTCAAGTTCCAAAACAATTACAGATTTTTGCAGGTGTGTAGTAATTTTCCAACACCCCTCCACACACACACTTACTAAAGTAACCTTAGTTTCCTAGTTGGCTACAAAAGAAAACATTGCAACCGGAAAAAAACAAAATAGAGGAAAGAAATACCAAAAAGTATCAGTCATCATACAGTGCAGATACTTTGGATTTTCATCTTTTCAGAATATTTATCTTCATCAGATCAAGACTAGGTTCACAAATACAGTTTTATTAAAATTATATTTAAGAATAATTTTTTAAAAATAGACTGGAAAAATAGCTTGAAAGACACGTAAGAAAAAAAGCTTTTTCTATCTTTTCATATTTTTGCCCCGCTGCTTGTGGGCAGTCTGTCCCACAGGTCCTGTCCATCCTCATTCACACGACGAGTCCGCTTTCTCAGCGGGAGGCTGCAGGCAGAAGCAGTGAGTCAGGGTGGTCCCTGTAAGCTCACACAGGATCCATGGTACGAGGGATCGTACACACACCAGGGAGCAAAGCCACTGCTCACATCTGCCCATGCATTTTGCATTTCACTTAGGCCTTCATTGCCTTCCCGCACACAAACTTGTTACGTTGAAAGAGCACTACCAATCTGTTAATGCAGACCTTCTCAAAACAAAATGAATCTAAAGATGGCCTTGGGGCTTCCCACTCCCAAAATCAGTGCCACTTGAGCATCGCAAACTGGCCTTGCAGAGTCATCACATTCAGGCTCTTGTGAACTGCAGTGGGAAGCACACTAAAATACCCCTAGCCCCATCCTCCCCAGAAATGACATCCTGACACCTCTTCCCATTTATACAATGGAAATGAAAGCTGGTAATAAATAGACTCCAGTACTTACTACAGGAGGTGAGGAGGAAATATTTTTGGATAAAGAGCATCCCAATAACACAGAGCTTGATATATCAAAACATCTCAAATTTCATCCAGACATTAGCTGCTAGTTAGCGCACATCACAGACCGCTGATGCTGTGTCCTGACAGAAAAATAACAGTCTGCTCTTCATCCAGTTTCCAGTTAGGTTTCAAGGGTTAGCCTTCTGGAGAACATAGTGCAATAACCTAACCCAACTTAAATAACTTTGGCAAGATCATCATTCCAAAAATACAATAGCTGAACCTTTTCAACAATTTCCTTTGTAATCTATGCGAACAATAACAAAATAAACAAAACAAAAGACCAGAAGTTCTTGTCAACTATGTTTACCAAAGAGAAACACAAATCAAAAAGAAAGAAAACCCCAGATAAAGCCCTCTGTCCAAGGCCCTCACCAAAACAGAACAGATTAGAAAGCAAAAAAAACCTCAAAATTTACTGCTTGTTTCCAAATGTAATAACACAGCAGACATAAAATGAAAAGTGTTTTGGAACCTACAGAGCAGGATCAACTTGTCTTCCACACTCACTTTCATATTTTTCACCTATGTCACACTGAGTCTGCTCTTCCACAAATGTATTAGCAAACAAGGTGCTTCTGTTTTAAACATTCTCTCATCCTCCAAATCAGCAAAGAGGTCATTAACCCCATGTTGACTGTAAGGTAAAAAGAATGTGCAGTGAGGGATTTACAGTTTTGTAATGTAAACTCAGTGTTTTACATCACAGTGATCTAACTGTCGGGCAGGATGAACTTAGAATAACCCACAGTACACAACCCACCCAACAGCAAGCTAAGGTCCTATTTATTCACAGTCCCAGCTTTATCTGAAATAGATCTCATAGGCAGAAAGGCTTAAAGGAAAAGTTATTTAAACACCTAAAGGCAACACCTTGAGAAATTCTAGTTTTCTGAATTTAATACAAGAAAATTTAATCTGTAACTGATAAATCTTTCATGCCAGAATGGATGGCAGTTCCCAGTGTAAAAAGCCTCAAAACTATTCACCATTTCAAATGCAGTCAAGGTCTAGCACACATGCTTTTCCACACATTGGACTTATTATAACACCATTCTACTATTCAATATGAAATTAATTTGCTGTTAAAATGTGAATTTCCACATGGGGCAAAATATTTATGAAAGATTACTTGAACAGAATTAAGTGCTTGAAAATACTTTAAAGACATCTCAAGGAGAAGTACTGGAATAGGAATGACTAAGTATACAAAAATTGCCAAGTACATTAAATGCCTAAAAACTGTACTCTCAGAAAGCAACTCCAATGAATATGAAAAACAATCATATCCATCCAAATGAAAATGTTGGCTTAAAACAAATATCCCGAAGTCGCTAAGGTTGTAATTAAAATAAATACAACTTTACAATAGAGAGAGAAACTCTTACACTGAGTTGTACATCAAGCAGACAGGTCACAAGCTATTTCAGGCTAGATGGGACCTCGGGAGGTGGCCCCACACCAAGCCAGTACTGGCACAAGTTGGGCTACAGCAGTGATGGTGGGTTCTAACGATGGGGCCAAGAACCAGCATCCCTCCTCAGCTGATCCTCCATGGGTGATAAGGATCAGCTGGGGCTCACCCCAGGGCCTAATTGCAAGTGATTGCCCATCCATGGCTCTGAGCACATTTCACTCACACAGCTGAACTCTCCTCCCCATAACAGGATGGTTTTGTCTATGCTACCAAGGGAGAAAAGCCCTTGCTCTGCTCCTGCCTGAACCATGCCCTAGGCAAGGATTACTCAGTCAGGCCAAACTGTGCCTTGGAGTATGAAGCTATTAAACGTTGAGAGCCATCGTGTTGGTGTTTGCATCCACACCCTGGTCTTGTTTAAGAAACTAATATACATGCAGACCTTTCTTGACCCACTATCCTCAGTTTATTTCCTGATCATCAGCAAGTTAATGTCTCTGGCTGGAGCATCAAAAATTAGAGTAATAAGCATTTCCCTTAGACAACAATGATGTCATTTCCAATGTAGTGCCCACCTCACTAAAGGTGACAATAAAGTTCATCTACACTTTCTATATAGGATGAACATAGCTGTGAAATTTGGACACTCCTCAGTGAAAATAAGATTCAAGATGAGAAGGAGCTGCCTGTAATTTAGATCTCTACATGGACTTCATGGGTCAGCCCCTTCTCTTCCCTCTCCCACAGCCTTGCACAGCTCACTATGCATTCACAAGCCTTTCCACCACTGCAAACACAGGGTGCAACCAGGAAGGCCACCAGAGCAGAGCTGCAGGCAGCTCCCTTGTCACCTCTGACAGCAACGCAGGAGGAGACCTTCATGTTGCAGAAATGCACCTCCAGTCACTTAATCTCATTTGTTTCATGGATTTGGCTCATATCTGCTCTTCTACTTCAGGGTGAGCACAGGAACACCTAAACAGGACTACCTGAGTAGAAGATCCTAAGCTAGTGTAGTGAATGGATGAGATGGAGAAATAATTGACATAAAGGAATAAGGAGAGACAATGTGAGGAACTATTTTTTTAAATAACAGAAGACATATGTGAAGACCAACTAAGAAAAAAATATCAAGAAAACCAACTGAAAAAGATCATAGGGCTCAGTGGCTCAGTGCAGGAAAAAGAAAAATAAGAAAACTGACAGGAGATAAATTTAAGAAAAAAAAAATAATGAAGTTATAAGAAAGTTGAATAATATTAAGATCTTAAAGTACTGACAGTACTGACAGTATTTCAGAATATACCAGAATTTTTTTTTTTATAGTCAGTAGGCACTGGAATGTTTTCTTCAGAACTAGAATAAAATACAATTTTATTTGGTAACACAGGTAAAATAACTTAGGAAAAATAGCTGCATGTTGACCATGAAATGGTAGTGATGAGCATGGGTTCTGTCAACATGAAAACAAAAGCATATCTTCTTAGGTCATCAAAACTTCTTATTCCACATGAAATTAAACATTTCCTTTGGCATTAGTTTTATCATCTTCCTTCATCCTTAACTCTGGTTAGTTTTAAAATGAATGACTGAAATACTACATTTGGATATGCCAAAATTAAACCATGTCATTTGCACATCCTTTCTGTCCCTTAAAACTGAGATTAGTTTTCCATGGTTTATAAATGTGAGATAATAATTTTGCAGCTGATCCCCATGGCAACATAAAAGTTTGCCCAACTTTCTGAAAAACGTAGAAGCTTTTCTTGGGGATGGCAGTGGGGTGGAGCATAGGGGGTGGGTTTAAAAGCAGAAAGAGCTCTATCTATTTCTGCATTCAGTGTGTCTGAAATTTCAATTTATACCAAAAAAAACCACCAACTTGGGAATAAATATGGAGAAATTAATTCTGTTTCATTCTATTTCTCAGTGCTCCTGGAATCTAAACTACAAGTCACTTACAGGGTCATTTAAGTAGTCTTAAGTGCAGAGTGGTGGTTTACCTGTACCTCATGGAGTAACCCAGAATTCAAACGGTTCTGAAGCAATGGCAACTTTTTTCTTATGTACAAAAGGTTAATAATTTCTTTTTGTACATAAGGTGAATGCAGAAACACCCACACACATGCTTCATATGAATATACATTAAAAGAAGACTAAGATTTTAAATTTAGCATATGGCTGAACTGCACCTTGCAAATGCAAATGAAACCTTCATTTATCCATCTTATGCATATGTATATCTTTAATTATATGACCATAATTTTCACAGGGCAACAGCTCACCAGTGCACAGAATAAAAATAATGTATTAATTGAGCAACTATTTTGTCTTTGTGGTGATTTTTTTTCCTGACTGTTCAGTGTCTAGCATCTTACTATCAGCACACTATCCAAATTCAGCTATAACATCCAAATTAATTTCTTCCAGTATTCCCATGTCGCTATGGCATTTTAGGGGTTGACAGGTGTTGATGAATGTATTTTTCCAATACTCTTGTGAGTCAAAAGGATAAAATTGAGGCTGAGAGAGATTAAGGTCAAAAGTATACACTGAGTTATGTGCAACCCGAGTTAAAAAGTACCCACCATTAAACAGCATTTTGAATGTTCAGAGTGCTACTTCCCCTGTCTGCAACTGCAAGGGAAAATGTAACACTTAGATAAATCAGACTGTACTACTTTCATTCAGCACAAAGAAAATTACAATACAACAGAATGCTGCTTGTGAGGAGTTTGAGTTAAACTATTTCTGAACTTCACAGAAGAATTTGTGGCAGAATTAGACAGAGAATTTAGTTCTTCAGGCCAGCAATCAGCTGCCTTCACATAATACTTCCTGAAATTTTTTCTTCCTTCCTTTTTTTAGTTACCAGTCTTTGCGGGAAATGAGTAGAGAATTTACAAAGTGACGTATTTCACTATATGAGCATGACACGTTCCAGAGTTAATCCTTTTCATATATTGAAATAGCAGTCCACTTATGATTATCTTGTAATTATTAAAATAATTACTATAATAACGATCACAAAGGCACAAAGGGATCAAATAAGATTTGCACAGGTCACCTTAATTTAGGCTTATTAAAAATGCAAGTTTGCAAATAAAGTTTTTTTTGTGCATGTAGCTTCTTAGCTTCTAAAGAGGACATCTTGAAAAACAAAAGACAATATCCTTCTGCCTCATATTTGTAGTCACAGACAGCAGAGCTGGGACATGTTGCATGCTCCTCCCACTTGCCGTAACACAGCAGGTGATGGCAGGAGATCACTCTCATTCCTGAGCGCAAAGGATGTCAGTGATACTTGCTAGCAGCTGTACATGGTGACACTACGAGTCCTTGATTTTACTCCAGAAGAAGTACAAGCTAGTAAATACACAGAGATCTGCCACTAGTGTCAGTGGGAATATCTGCTCTGTCATTCCACAGCTGTTCACTGAGTACTCTTGCTTGACCCACCCAGCTCCTCTTCTCTCATTCTTATGCTTACCTCCACCTTTGGGCTTTTCCTTCCAGCCTCGGTCTACCTGTCCAGAAAGGACAAACCCATCTCCTCCTGACTCTGCCTGGCTAATTCTCCCATGCCCAGGCTCCCTGCAGGCAACTCATCCAAAGCTCTCCTTCTCCCTCCATTGCTACTTACTTTCCTCATGTCCTGGCCAGGAAGGTTACACTTTTCTGCCCCTCTTTGCACCCTTGAAACCCAGTCTGCCATGATTACTTAAATCCTGTTAATCTTAAGATGCAATCCAACTTTCTTTTGACCTGCTCCCCATGTTCCATAAGCACACAGAATCATAGAGTGGTTTGGGTTGGAAGGGACCTTAAAGACCACCTGGTTCCAACCCCCCTGCCATGGGCAGGGACCCCTTCCACTAGACCAGGTTGCTCAAAGCCTCGTCCAGCCTGGCCTTGAACACTTCCAGGGATGGGGCATCCACAGCTTCTCTGGGCAACCTCTTCCAGTGCCTCACCACCCTCTCCGTGAAGAACTTCTTCCTGATACCTAATCTAAACCTTCCGACTTTCAGTTTAACCCCGTTCCCCCTTGTCCTGTCACTACAGGCCCTTGTAAAAAGACATACACACCCCCCGGGCTCCCTTCAGGTGTTGGAAGGCTGCTATATACACTACCAGGAGTCAAACTGCCCTGCACTCTCCATGTGAAAATGACATGAACAGTCCCACATAAATTACATACCCTGCAATCACTATATTCTAAGCATTCAGTAATGCAGGGACGGATTATCTCTTAAAAGACTCTATATCTAGACCTGCCCCACACAAACTTGTTTTAACTTGTCCTTACAAAATTTCCAATATTTAAGCCTCTCTCTGTGGACTGCTTGCTGCTTCGCTACCTCATGTCCATTCTATGTCCTCTCTGATGGAAATTAAGCTCATTTGTCCTCAGGTCTTTCCAGTTAGCCTGGAGGACAATTCAGCCGCTGCACTCTAAGTACACATGTTCCCCTTTTAACGTTCCTGCTTTGCCACCTCTCAGCTGCCAGCCTTCCTTCCAGAGTCTCCTCTCTAATTCTCCCATCCTCTTCCTGCTCTCATAAGAACTTTGCTTGCCCCTTAGTGGACATAAAACTCTGAAAACTCTCCTAAAACAGCATATTGACCTGTTCATCTGTTTATTTGTTCACAGAGTAAAATTTGCATTTTCTGCAAAAGATTACTCTGTTGACTTGAATCTATCTTATGATCTTCTCTCCCCCTTAGAGTATTTAGTTTATTCTTCAGTTCTTTTCCCTACTTAACAATTCCACTGTTCTTGTACTTGTGCATTAGATTTCTCTTTCCTTGAGGCTGGGCACGGCAGTGGCCCTTAGTGAGTTTGAGAAATATTTAATGTTTCAGATTCTGTTGTGGTAAGCAGAACGAGAAAAAACATTTTCTTACGTATTCACAAGTGGCCCATTTACAGATCTTTGCTGCTTTTAACAACTGGCAGATACCATTTGCTTATTTAAAAATTAATGATACTATTTTATCTTTAGAGTAAAACCTCTGCAAATTATTGTTTTGATACATCTTTTGAATCCCTGATCACTGGATGATCCTCCTAGTCTTTAAGGAACAACACCAGGAAATAAATATTTTGATCCAGTTCTTCAGGACCCAAAATAATTACCAGCCAACTCGTTCAGGGTTTCTCTGTCAATTTCTACCTCCTGCCAGGCACAGTTTTGCCTGGGCACTGTCTCTGACACTGTCTCTTCCACTCAGTTAGGCAATCCCACAGACTCTGGTGTATGAAGAGTCACATAACCCGAGGAAAACCTTAATGCGCTGTCTAAAACCATGCCGAATTTGATGAAAAAGCTGTTGACAGACAAAGTGCCTCTGGGCACCAGATAGATATGATTTTCTGGCAGCAACACTGAGTTGGTGTGTGGCTGTGTAGCTCTGGGGACAGAAGCAATAGGGGCCTGAGTGTGGCAATCAGCTGTGCCCACAAGTGTGTCGAAGTGGAGGGCCCAGCAGGCAAACACTCTGGAAGCATGGACACAGGACACCTCACTTTAGCGTAAACAGTCTGAAGAATAAAATACATTTGAAAAGCTGGAAGCGCGCGCACACACACACACACACACACACAAAAGAAAACCAAAACCACAGAAGGCCACATTCAGCTGACAACCTCTGCCATGTATCCTCCACAGCTTTCACACTTTTAGAAATCTCGAGTCACCCTAGTCTCCACTAAAGTAATGCCACGCCTCAGACAGCTAAACAGTTGTACCACTGCATGAGTCTTATAAGTAAAATACGGCTTTTGTGAAAAAGCTGAAGTTCAGACTTTCATACAAAAATATAACAGATCCAGAAGTCAATTTTTCTCCAGGTTTCACTGTTCCTAGCAAACTTTGTACATAATTACTCAGTCACTAGGCTTTTTTTTTTCTTTTCTAATATTCAGACAAACTAGCACAATCCTACTATCTGAAAGGAAAAGGTTAAATGCACTCAGTAGATTGGAAAAGGGTGTTTCAGGAAGTGCTGTCATTTTCTTACACTTACCTCCAGATTTTTTCAAAGGTAAATGCCAGCAAAAACACAGGAATTGGTCATAAATCGTCCTTCGGCAGAACTTTACAGGACTTTTATGGGCTCATGTATTCTTTTTATTCTTGGGCAAGCCCTTTTTCCAGCTATTTCAGATGCGTATATTAAGACTAGACTCTAACCAATTACCCAATACCTCATTAAATTCCTAGGAAAATCTTTTAATGACCAACATAAAACAAGACATTTTTAAAGAAAAATGCTTGAAAGATATAAAACTTATTCTTTACACCAACCTCAACAAATATGTTAAAGAGGAATGCAGATTGTATAACACAACATTACAATTTAGGTAGATAACATTGTTTCAAAAATTCCAGTCTAACAAAATCTATCATTTCAAATGGCTATTTTGCTATAAAATGACATTTTAAACTGAAAATGTAACTTCAAGGCATATGTTGCATCTGAAAATGAACTTTTGAAACATAATACAGGTACAGCCACATATGGTCCCAACAATGAAATCAGAGGTCTTTAGGCTACAGGAAAATAAACCCTGGTGAAATAAAACACTACTTAAGGTAGTGCTTTTAAGTTCATCAAAGTGAATGCAGACCTCTTGAAAGAACTGATACAAAGCACAGAGAAGAGACAAAAGTCTTTCCCAAAGAATTTACCACCCAGACCATCTACAAACCACTCTGTGCCAGCTGCTGGCAAAAATAGAAGGAAAAGACCTAGCAGAGGTGCCAAGCACGAAGACACGATATGGGCAGCAGGGAAGGAACTAGGCACTTGGGGAAAACCTGACACCTGCATGTAAAAATGTTTGTGTACGTGCCTTCGAGATGTGATTTATCCACAGCTCCTTGTTCTTGCCTTAAATCACTAAACCCTAGGAACAGACCCTCTGTGATCCTTGGACTAACAGTGCACCGTGCCCAGTGAAATCAAGAAAGTCTTCCTAAACGTATGGACCCATTTGTGCTTAAGCCAGTTTCATCAAAACAAACCACCAGTACATCGGACTCGCACAGTCCCAGTGATACAAGCAGATCCACTCCCTTGCAGGCCACAGCTAGCCAGCTCTTTCAGCAGCAGACGAAAGCCAGTCCAAGACTGGTACACTGCATGTTTTCGTGAGACAGCTGAAAAGACAGAAGCACCAGTCCTAGCTGATGCCTATGCACAAAGAATATGCATCCTAGAAATTCAAATGTGACTTGAAAGTCATATGCTTGAAAGCATTAAGAGTGGGACAAAGCACATGGCTGACTGTTATCAGTCAAAGGACAGGTGAAAAAAGCATGACAGAAGGAAAACAAATAGCCAGTTTGAACATGTCGTACTGACCAGTCATTGCATACAAGAAGGGCTGCATTTCACCCGCAGAGCTGGGCTGCTAAAAGTGTTGACAGCACAATAGTGCTCTCAAGTCAACAGCATACCTGTGCTTTGAAGCTTGTTCTATACTCCTCTTCCTCTGTTAAGAAAAAATTGATAAAAAATTATATCAAGTTTCAGTCTAGAAAGGTCTGGAGCCTAGTAAGGAAGACACAGACCTCAAAGTGGCATGCTTTAGTTTGTCCTTTCAGTCAAAATGAGGCAAGATGGATGCACAGAAATAGGATGCTTCACAAAATCTAGGTAGTTCACTGGGTAACAGTGGTCCAGCTGAGGTACTTGATGCACACTTGTATTCTGCAAAGTGTTGAATTCAACTTTGCATGTCAATTCATTCTTTGAATATTAATGAACAGTAAACTATGTGATAAACGTTATAGTTTGAAACCGAGCAGTGAAATTTGGCAATGCCATGTACCCTAGTTGTTAGGTGTGTGCTAGCTTTATCAGGCCAGGCCCTATTGACAGACAGTGGTATAAAATATAAATTATATATTACATTTGTCTTAGAGGATCTCCAGAAAGAGTAAATTACATATACTAAAAATATAGTTGAAAGTGTAAGTAATAGAAAATAAAACTAATAAGAAATAGAACCCAAACAGATTGTTACATAAAGGATACAGTTTGAGACGACTCCACCAAACTGATTTTCAAACTGATTTTAAATTTCTTACATCTTACAGTTCTTCTTCACTTCAAGGAGAGCCATAAGTGTTCAGTGTCTCTATTAAGTAATCCCTAGATATTGCTTCTGAAAATTTAGTGTTAAAGGCTACAAAGGTCGACATTTTTCTTTATGACCAAGGAGTAGTAACGGCAAACTTCTGCCAGACTGAGCAGTCTTGCTCTCCCTCCATTTGTGGCCATAGAAACTTAGGCCCAGTGTAGCAAATTATTGCTGTTCGACACACAGTCACAAGACTTGAGGTAAAGGAGGAGGCCAGAAAATGCAGGGCGAAGGACATATCCCAACTGTGTGGTCACATTGACTTTCTAATGCAGCTACAGGAATCATGACCAGAAATGTGACAGGGAAAAACTCTTTCAGTGGCAGTTAATCAGACTAATGGTTACATTACAACGGTATAAAGTATTAAGAATAGCAGATTGAAAAACTGGACTGTGGTCTTATCCCCATTCTTCTGTGTCTTCTTTTTTCTGCTTTTTATGCAAGTTTTACATACCTACATTTTCTAAATTATCCCAAAGTAGATAAATTATTAGTTCAGATAATGTCCATAGAAAAATTTGCATGTACTGACTATGCAATCAATAGTAAGCCAAGAGAACATGGCTCATGGAAAGTAGGAAATATGTTCATGTAGCTAACTGCACATAATATGTGTTTGTAAAACTGCTCACTGACATAATTTTGAGGTAACAGGCAGAAATGTGTGAGAAATTAGTTCTGTGACAAATCCATGGCCTTGCCTTTTGTGTTGGTGATAATTTTGTTTAGAGACTTTAAGAAGTTGTATTTTGTTTTGGCAAATCCATGTCATCTATTTGTGACATAGTATTTCTTATTCCTCACCGCAACAGAATAAGCTCAAATACTTCAGAGGTGCCACAATACAGTAACTCATTAATCTTCTCACTTTTTATTGTTGGTAGACAGTAATTGCTACCTGTCCTGTAAATTACAAAGGAAGGAAAAAGTCTATTAGACGGACAAATTCACGCAGAATTAAATGTACAGTATTATGGACACAGCAGCCACACTTCAGCCATAACATTTAAAAACTTATTACCTGTTCACATGGGGGACACATAATACCAGTATACTAGACACAAGGAGCGCCAACTCGATCTTACCTGTTTTTATATTCCAGGTATGCATGCTTCTTATAAATTAAAGGAAAGGAAAAATAACCACCCAGGTTTCACTCTTGATTGTTGCATGGCTACCTTTGGCGGAAAATCCATCTATTTACTCATTACTAGCCAAAAAATTCTCTTTTGCGTACAGCTGAATGTTGGAAGTGGATTGTTGCACTGTCACTAACCCACCACGTTCCAGCCCAAGCCTCGAGAGGAAAGCAGCAGCTCAGTGTAGCTGAGGCTGGCAGCTGCTGCAGCACATCTCTCCTCACCTCTGCTCTGGGAAGGCCGGCAGGATAGATCACAGCCTCTCAGACCTTCATGGCGTTAGGACTGAGCAGTAGCCAAGCAGCTATGACTCACCTTTCTTCAAAACAGCCTAACAGATTTTGCATTTCCTCACACCAAATGGTCCCCAAAGTTTCCAGCACGCTATGTTTCAGACATTACTCTTCCAGAAAATGACCTGAATGAGCAGCAGGTTAGGACACAACACCAGGTTCTCATGGTATAAATATGACCCAAATTAATGCTTGATTTTTAACCAGTCCTTGTGTTCAAAAGTATATCGAAAGTATTCTACAAGACAAATAGGTCAATATTTGAATTATTGCCCAAAGGCCTTTAATCTTTGATTTACTTCTGCTTTGGTTTTAATTTTTTCCTAACCTTGATAAAAACATTTTGAAACATCAATAATTGTTTAATAAATGTTTTAAAATTCTACCATCAAACTTCTCATGTACTTATTTTTTAATTCAAGCCTGCAGTATTAGATATTGCATTACTACCCAAGAGCTCAGCTTCGCTCCAGCTCCACATTCTGGTGCACACATGACACAGGAATGGAACAACGGTGCACGTGTATGCACAACAGCAGGCTCTGAAAAGGTAAGTACACATAACTCTGCCTCATGGTGCGTAAGAGAAGGCTTGCTGCCACACAGGCTAATGAACCAAGAGACAAGAAAAAGACACAGGAAAAGAGAAATAAGGTGCAGCTCTGCAGACACACAAAAATACACCAACAAAAAAGGCATCAACTCTTAGTTGAACTTACAATGCATTAATAGGTACCTGCAAGGGGGGTTTGGTTTAGATTTGATTCATATTCAAAGAACCTTCTAACAAGTGGTTTGGGTTCTGGTTTTTTGGGGGAGAAAGGAGATATTTTTGTTATCTTCTCAGATGGAATTCAGCTAAACCCCTTGATGTATACATGTAGATGCAAAAAGCAAAAGGGCATATTCTCAGACAAGAAATTGAACTGGCTGAAGTTTAGTCTTAAGAGCTTAAGCAATTGTTATTACTATTTTGAAAGAAAGAAAGATTAAAAAGGTAATTTCAAGTTTAGCACCAACATTCCAAATGCAATATTTTATTCTCCTTTAAAATCCATCAATTCCCCTCAAAAATACTCTAGTGACAACAAGGATATAATAAGGTAGTCTTGCTAAATTAATGATTCACAATAGTTCAATCTTTTGTTAAGGATGCACTATGCTCTCATCAGGACAAATTCATTTGGTCAGAAAATACAGCTGAAATGGGCTTACAGATTAAATCTATGAAAAATCATATTCAATAGGAATTACTCTTCTTGAGTGGGGTGCTAATTCAGTTCAGTATTAGACCAGCAAAAAATGTGAGGATTAATATCTGATCTCCTGTGTATCTGAATCAGTACTGAGCTTCAAACTCGTCTCAGAACCTCTGACTGAAAGTATAAATTACTTTTTTTTATGCATCGCCTTAAGACTTCTTCCTTCTATACAGCAGCTGTGCACATGTGTAATGGTAAAAACATAGCACCTCACATCCTCAGAACATCCAAAGATTAAAAAAGCAAACAAAATAGCTTGAGAGTGCTGAGAGTACAAACAAGGGAATCTGAGGAATAAAAGTAGATCTTCAATTAATTGTTCCCCATGGCAATTTTAGTGTAGAGCCTAACACAAACAAAAAAACCTGCACAGCACACTCCATTCATTCTCCAGTTGCAGAAATACCCATCCTAAATGTTTCTGTAGTGATGCCCATGTAATGATTCACAGAATATAGTAAATAAAAACCTCCATTCCTTGACTATGTTGACATGACTGATGTGCACAGTAAAGCTAGAGATTTCAGATTTATTAATCATTGAAATATTTTACTACCTTTCCATTAGATCCATATTTCTTTTTTTATTTCTACTTGGCATATTTTAGTTGGGCTAACTTATGTCTAGCCTTACACTTTTTAAGGACTCTCAGTTCTCAAAAGAAAAGTCTCGAATATTTCTCACAATCAGAGAAATAAAGTTGCCATGAAAACTCTGCTTTTGAACCTAGGATTCAGAACTGGCTTTAGGACACAGACCTTGTACTTATTTTAAAATAATTTGCCCCTTGATGTCAACAGAAAATGACCAAGTAGTCAGCAGACACAGACCTGAGGATTTTCTGTGGAACAAGGAAACTTTCCCCATGTAAACTGGTATCAAGTCTATTCTACAAAGACTGCTTCCAGACTCCATTCATTTTAGGCTGCTACATGACTTAAACATAGCTCTCATCAGAAGTCATAAAGTGGAGCTGTTCGAGACCCGTTCTCATTTCTTACCATATCTCCTCTGTAATAAATATGACAAGTCATTTTGCTCTGCTTTCCTGGGTTTTAGTTT
Source organism: Eurypyga helias (assembly GCF_000690775.1). Classification (NCBI taxonomy): domain Eukaryota; kingdom Metazoa; phylum Chordata; class Aves; order Eurypygiformes; family Eurypygidae; genus Eurypyga; species Eurypyga helias. The sequence goes on along the minus strand of NW_010250672.1, from coordinate 61,297 downwards.
TGGAACAAACTGGAGGTACAGCACAGAAGCTGGGCCAGTCTCTTAGGCAATGCAGCTTTCAGGTTGCTTGCTATTTCCAGACAGATACACATTTGTTGACAATAAAGTGAATTAGAGAGAGAGGAAACAAGGCATGTATGAGTCAGAAAATGGGTCATACATGAAAACAGCTTGAAGCTATTAATATCGAATGCTGCTGCTTAATAAATAATAAAAAAGCTGGTGCTAGCCATACAGCAACGTTTTAGATCTTGAAAAGGCAGTCTTGGCCTGGATAATTGTCTTAAATGCTTTAAAAATAGGGGTACAGACATCACTTAATATTTGCTTATGTACTGATTTTTGTACTGAATTGCATCTCTCCCTCTGAAGAGTAACATCTTCAGTGCTTTGCTGAAATTAAACCACCAAAATCCTTCATCTTAAGTAAGAAATTCAATGAATTGAGGGTCATATCTAAGAGTTCATGTCAGAAGCAAATTAGAGAACATGAAAAACAGGTGCATTAACTCCTTGCTTTTGTACAGTCATCCCTTATCTACCCTTGAAATAAATAAATGCAAGGTAGCTGAACATACAATTCCATAAAACAACTGAAGTGGAAATATATTCATGCTGTATTTTTTCTGAGAAAAATGCTGGGTATAGGTGTTTAACAAGCCTGTAAAACATATTTGTTCCCTTTCTTTGTTTAGTAATACCATTGTTAGTTTCCAGAATCATACTCACTGACTAAGCACTTACTCAATATTTTGGATGTTTTCACTCTTGCTCATATATAGCCTCATGTCTTTTTTCTTATTCAAGCTTGCTCTGAAAACAGCCCTGTCAGCTTTCCACATGTGATTTTCAGTAGCACTCTTCATTGTAACAGCTGGGCACTTCACAGACACCAATGAATGTTTATTCATAGGTGTCCTGCGTGGTAAAGCAGTAGTATCTTCATTTCACACGTTAGGACATTAGGCAGAGAGCAAAAAAGGATATATGCCCAAAAAATTAGTTCTGGCATGTTTCAGCTTTGGGAAGGCAGATGTTACTAATCTTACTGATGAACTTTTATTATATTTTCTCTATGTGCATGAGAAATACCAAGGCTTTAGAGAAACTAAACAATCAACACCAAAACGGGATCTCACTGAAGTCCTTCTGAGTGGCAGCTGGTGTTTCAGGAGTGGTGGAAGATCATAACTACAGCACCGACCTCTGCCACTTGGGCCATTGAATGAACCAACAGCCAGGCAAATCCATTACCTTGTCAGTGAATCTGTAACGGACAGGAATAAAATCCAAGAGTTGCACATATCTGTTGGGAGGAAGATTTTTTTACATAGGCCCAGGTCCATATTCCCTGTTTCTCTCTGTCAGCCTTTGTTTTTCCCCATGCTCTTCAACATGCACTTGCTCTGTTTCAGTCCTGTTTATAGCCCCTGACCCCAGTCCAAGTCTCCATCCCTGAGTATCTTTAAATTCCACTCTTTATCTCCAACTCAGTCTAATACAGAAGGGGCTGGAAAGCAGCTCTTGCCTTGAAAGAGTAGAGCTTGTTCCCCTCTCCTTGGCACTTGTAAGACTGCTTCCAGTTTGGGGCTTCCAAGCTGAGAACAGTCTTTGACAAACAAGCAAGTCCATTAGTCAGCCACCAAGATGAGGAGGGCACTGAAACAACCTATAGGAGATGCTGAAAGAACTGAATTTGATCGGTCTTCAGAAGAGAAGGCTAAGGCAGGATATTACTGCTGTCTTCAACTATACAATGGGAGACTTTAAAGGAGACAGAGCCAGACTCATCTTTGAGGTACACAGTGAAAGGACGAGAGACATCTGACACAACTTTGGGCAAAGAATATTGTGATTACACATTAGGAAAAAGGTTTTTCACAGTTAGAGTTGTTTAGGACTGTAACAGATTGTCCTGCTGTGGTGTGTTGACCCTGGCTGGAGTCCACGTGCCCAAAGCCACTCTATCACTCCCCTCCTCAGCTGGGCAGCTATTCATTTCCCTGAATGGACAGCGAGATGTTTCAAGAGCTTGTACCTTAAATTTGAGTAGGTTTTCTGGGGAAAATCACATTAAAATAACCTTGATTTGACAGCATCCCCACCCTACTAAATATCAGAGCTATAATACAAAGGTGTTTAAGGCTGTCCAACTAAAAGGTTTTGGGTATTTTTTTGCATGAATAAGGCAAAATTTTCTTTTCCCTTCATGGTACTTTTAAAGTTCAGCCCATTTTTGTCAAAATGTTTAAAAAAAATATTACCAGAAACAATCATCTAACACCGAAAATATGAGCCAAAGCTGGATAAGAAACAAAAAAAGAGAGGAACCTAGGCAGACTAAGCAGTGTTACTAGAACTGTCTGCAAATAAAGTGGAGATTTTCTCTGGTGTGTTTAAAAATTTCCCTGCCAAATCAGATTTATTTCCACCTTGTTTGGCTTTTCTATTGTTTGGATGAAGAAGAAATAGCAATTAGTGACAACGTATCAATATGCAGCCTGGTTTAGCAATGTTTGACTTCTTAAGCTGCACTATGCCTGGCAGATATTCTTAATACGTCTCTTACAATTGCACTGGTTCTGATATTGCTGCCATTAAAACATTCAGCTATGTTATTGTATATGGGTTTCTATCTCACCACCTTTTTCCATGAACCTAAGTAGAATGCTCTCAGATTTTTAATATTCTGCTGAATCACCATGCGGCTATTGATGGCTACAGGCTGTTCAGAAGGAACAGGAAGGAGAAGGAAGGAAGGAGAGGTGGAGGTGTTGCCTTCAACATTTAAAAAATGGACTGAGTGTGAAGAGCTCTCTCTGAAGAACCGCCACAAGCAGGTTGAAAGCTTATGAGTAAGAATCAGAGACCAAGGCAACAAAGGGTTGATGTCTACTACAAGCCTCCCAATCATGGGGATTCTGTTGAGAAGCCTTCTTACTCCAGCTACAGAAGGCTTCATGCTTGCAGGCCCTCATTCTGCAAGCATTTCAGTCACCTGATATCTGCTGTCAAGGATTAACAATCCTTGACAATATCAATCAGTCAAGGATTTCAGTCACCTGATATCTGCTGGAAGAGTAGCATGCGGGCTGTAGGCAATCCAGGAAACTCCTGGAATGCATTAAGGATACGTTCCTAAGCCAGGTAATAGACAGCCTTAACAGAGGGAATGCAATACTGGACCTGTTGATCACCAACACAAGTGAGCTAATGTGTTACGTCAAGATTGGAGGCAGCCTGGGCTGCAGTGATCATGCACTGGTGGAGTTTGCAGTCCTGAGGAATACGGGTCAAGCAAAGAGTAAAGTCAGGCCCCTGAATTTTAGGAAATACAACCTCCAGCTCTTCAAGGAATGAATCAATAGGATGGCCTGAGAAACTGCCCTAGGGACAAGGGAGCAGAACAGAGCTGGCAGATCTTTAAGGATGCTTTCCATAGAGTGCAAGAGCTCTCAATCCCCAGGTGTAAGAAATCAGGAAAGGAAGGCAAGAGGCAGGCATGGATCAGTTGAGACCTGCTGGTCAAACTAAAGAGCAAGAAGTAAATGCACATACAAAGGAACAGGTATCCTGGGAAGAGTATAGTAACACTACCTGGTTGTGTGTAAGGATGAGGTCGGAAAGACTAAGGGCATGTCTGGAGCTGAACTTGTCAAGGGACGCCAAGAGGGTAGTTTTCGGCTAGATATAAGGAAGAAATTTTTTGCAATGAGATTGGCGAAATACTGGAACAGATTTCCCAGAGAGATGGTAGAGGCCTTATTCATGGAAACATTCAAGTTGAGGTTGAACAGGGCTCTAAGCAACCTGATCTAGTTGAAGATGTCCCTGCTCATTGCAGGGGGGACCTTTAAAGGTTCCTTCCTCCTCAAGCTATCAAAAAAGTCTGATTCCAGGATTTGCATGCTTACTGATATCCTTGTAGATGAAAATTAGGATTATATTTCTTATGGCATGGCAAGACAAAGTTATACTTTTCAACCCATATGTTCCAAATGATCCAAACCATGCAAAAATACTGCAAGGTAATAAATATGCTATGGTGGTTCATATACCACACATTTTTTATCAATTTGGCTGAATGAGGAGTATCATTTTACTGCCGAATAGAAGCAAACACAAAAAAGTTGTATTTTGACATATTAGCTCCCCAAAGATATCCAGATTTAGTGCACACTCTCAGCCATAGTATTCTTTGCCACCACTACAGTTTCCTGGATACAAGAATTCTGTGATACGTAACTTGAAACAAGGATCTTACTATCAAGTTGAAGTTGTAACTAATAACAAAAGCAGGGAATACTTATTTGAATCAAATTTCTTTAGACACCAGCTGATACAAGTTACTGAATAATAACTAGATACCACTTGATCAAGATAGCTCAGCAAAACTAATGTTTCAAGCATACTTACTAGCTTTATAAACTGAAAACACAGATGACAAGGTATTATGTGACTTTTTTTTTTTTTATTCTCTGTGACTTTTTTTTGGCTAAAGATCAGATTTTATATTATTTGTTTTCATAGTAAAATTAAATGACATTTTTTTAGAGTCAGCACCTTCTAAGCTTCCAACTGCTTACAGATCAACTTGAAGATGAAAAAAAAAGTAGATTTCTGAAAACTGGAATATTTTTCATGGATTTGTGAATGAATAGATCTTTCATCATAAACTTGAATTACACTTACAGTGAAAAAAAAATAAAAGAAAAAGGGAAATAGGAAGAAAGCAGTAGGGATTATATGTTCAAAATTTAACAGTTCTATATGCAAAAAAACATTATGGACTCTATCTGGAAAACATATTATCAGTTTCCCAGTCTTGTGATTTAACTTTTGGGGACTAAATTTTATGCCGCATCTTCTTTTGCAGCTGCTGCTTTCTGCACAGCATCTTCCTGACTATTTTTATTTAGCATGAGCTGAGACTTGTGCTGTGTTGCAGTAAATTTCCCTTCCCTTTTCTTCCTAACTTTGATGTCCCCTTTGAAACATCCTAGAAAAAGTTTTCCATAGTCATGTCTCAGCAGCACAGATCTGTGCTGAAGTGGGCTGCAGTCATCAAAGCAGTGTTTCTGCATAATAGCAAGTAATAAATTAGGAGGGAGGGAAGATTGGAAGTAGCAATTGGATTGGACATTTGCACCACAGATTTATGAGACACTGAAAAAAAATCCCCAAAGGAAAAATACAGTTTTTCCCTAGAAAATCAGTTGAAAGCAGTTTCCTTGTTTGGATATGATGATCCAGATGGAAAAATACACCGCTTGCTCACACAGTTTATGAATGGGAAGTGAAATGCATGGGCATTACATGCAGCCCAGTGCTGCCTAGACACTCCCTGGTCATCCTCAAAGGGAGAGGAAGGCTCTCCTCTGTAGCATTCAACAGTGACTCCTCACAGATGATGATGCCTGGGCCCTGGGGAGGTAACTTGACAGTTGGCAGCCTTGTGAGACAGCACATGGAAACAGAATGTGACATATTCCACCCATGTTGTCTGATTCGAGACGGACTGCACTCTGAACACACCTTGTAGGCTGCAATTGCACCCACTGGATGTGAAGTGGTTACATGCACGGCTGTTCACAGTTAGTCACCAACTGCTTCTTTAAAAAGTCTTCTTAGTTATTTCTGACTTTCAACCTTATTGTTATTTTTAACTTTTACTAATGGCTTCCATGTAATGAAGAAAAGGGAGGCATCTTTTCTTATTTATATAGATCCTGGCTGTTCTGTCATTAGTTAAGACTGTCACTGCAGTGGTTGGAAGACAACTGAAATTGTTATGCACATGTATCAAATAGATTATGTTTAGGACAGTCAGAATTAAGTTACATGTTTTCTGAGGACAATATTTCCTTTTTCTAGTAAAAGATTAAAATAAAATTACCAGTTCACTCCTGAACCCAATATTGTTATCAATATCTTGTCAAGGAAGAAGATTATCCTGCAGATTTATGATCTTCTTGTCTCTAACAGGTATCACTTTAAGTATGTGGTAGGTTAAATCTAGCAAGCAGTATCTCACTTGTTGACAGTCTTGCACCAGAAGAAGAAATATCTTGAGTCAGATGATGTAAGAACCCTCCCACCAACTGGAATCTGAGCTTGGCAGAAAAGCAGAAATGCTTTGCCTTGTCCAGTGTCACACTGATCAGGGTTCCTAACGAGCTGTGGCAAATGACGACCTTCTGCAGTTCATTAGAAAGGACACCCAAGTACATAGGGATAGTGTACAACCTCAGATGTGACTTCTCTCTGTACAGCAAATTTTCCTAACAGCCCCCATAATGAATGCAACGAATGCAACACTTTAAATGAGAATGCTGAAGGACAGCGTCTCCACTCTAATCTCATTCTGATGCTGAATAGATAACAGAAAACTCCGTGCAGATAGACCAGGGAGTCCATGATTAGTTTCAGTATTTCATTGTCAACAATATCAAATTATCAAAATCTCAATTTTTTTTTGGAGAAGTGGATGCACTGCACTTGCAGGACTCCTCCTCTGCATTTGTTTGGAGCGATGCCTTAGCTCTGGTGAGCCTTTCTTGTTGGTTTAATAAAAAAAATGCTGGTATTTGACATTCCCTTTGCAATTTCTAGAGGAACTGGTGCCAGCAACTAACGTTTTCCCTATCAGAGCAGATATGGCCAGCAGTGTTTGTTGTTTCGATGGCCTCAGAGCTGCAGTGATCAAGGCCAATGACACAGAGTCAGTCTTCCTCTCAAGGGACATAGTGCAGTGTCTATCTGAAGGGAGAGTACAGATGTTGACCACTTTGACTTTAGAAACAGGAGGCGTATGGGTGGGATTCATTTCACATAACTTTCAACATCACTAGGCGTTTATCTTCATTCAATAGGTATCTGTACCAGAATGAGTCACTTCAGACATCTTTTATAGTCTAGAGATGGTCACACGTATAATGTGTCTGGTCTATTTTAATCAGGTGCCTTAGAAAGGGACAATGTGTGTGTCCACTGTGCCTCTTTCTCTCTGGGTCTCCACAGACTATGGGAGTCCACGTGAAGGTTTGATGCTGTTGTCCATGCCACATGCCATTTGAGGTGTCCTAGGTGATGACCCTCGCTGACACCCACCTCCTACTCCAGAAAATAGAGCTGCACAGTAGGTGCCGTGTCATACCTGTTAGCCCCATCTGACCTTACCTCCTCTAAAATAACGCCAGCTGCCTAAGCAGTGGAAAAGTGAATCAAGCCTCAGGCGTCTCTATGAACCCCATCCACACAGGCTGCCTGAACAAACACATTTTTAACCACAAGTTTTAAATCCACGTGTAAAGGACTTGGTATATGGAGCTTTTCCTGAGTCTGTGATTTACACAACAAATACATCTGCTAAAGTGAAGAAAGTTCTCTTCAATAAGAAGAAAACTTTGGAAAGGAAGCTCAGAGAGAGCAGTTGAGATTCATCTCCCTACCTTTGCAGAAAGGAGGATAATGAGGAAGAGTCAAGCTCCTTTACCCCTTTCTGATGCTGCCTGGCCTTATTCAAGGAGACACAGAACACATGTGCTCCGCAAACAAGAGCTGGTCCCAAAATATGGTGCCAACACACTGGCAGCAAGATCCACATGAGCACATTCCCTAAGAAGAGCTGCATAAATAGCAAAGCTGGTATGTACAAGACCTTAGAAATTGTAATGTGTGAGTATCCCAGAACATTTAACAGGTTTATCTTCACAGCACTTCCATTAGACAAGACAACTCCATGTTTTCCTGCCTCTTTTCATTACAGTTGTCTATTGCTGTACAATTGTCAGGGATATCAGTACAACCTCTGAAAACAGGAACACTCCAAGTGTTTGAGAAACTGCCTGAACACTCAAACTGTGTTCGAGAGGGGGCCTTAGAACAGATTGATGCTTTAGAGAAAAGTAAACAGCAACAAAAATACCAAACCAAAACACTACGTTACATAGTACTCCATGTTATGGAAAACCTCATACTACATAAAAAAAGAAAAAATGTCTTTGAATTTTGCATTCATTGTAACATTCTTTTAATTTTAAAATTTGGAAAAATCCACTTTGTTTAGAACTCAGCATGAAGAGCTAGAAAAACTGATAATGAATTGGACAAGGTAAAAAAATACATATTAGGTTAAGTAACTTATTTGAACTGATGGATTTATGAATTGCAGCAGAAGAGGGATCAATCTACATTTGTAATCATTCTCAAATTTAGCAAGCAGTAAAAATGAAAGCTGGGTGCATATTGATTGGAACAAGTTTAAAATTATGCAATTTCAGTATGATAATTGGGACTAAACCTAAATAAATACTTTATTAAATTAATCTAAACCTAAAGCCTGAGGTACAAGAAGACACTCACGGTCTATCCACTAAAAATGAGGGAGCAGTGACTAATTTTTCATTTGGCATTTCTGTTTGCATGCTGATCTGCCCTGTCTCTGTCACTCACTACAGCTTGACAGACAACTCCCTCATCAGGTAGCTGGTAGGTGCAGTCCATTTTTACATGTTATTTGACCAAATCTGTAAGCAGCAAAACCAAACACAGGCTACAGAAAGCCTGAAATACAGGCAGGATTTTACTTCAGATCTGAGAAGTACAAACTCAGTGGGATAACACAGATTTCCTGTAATAATAATCAACTACTAGTCAGCACTTGATTAAAAAAAAAAAAACCACACACACACACAAAAAACACCTACTATAAAATGATTGAGAAAATAAAATATGTGAGATTTGAAGAGGATTGAAAATATAACTAGTGCTATGTCTTCTCCCTTTACTGGAAGATACAGACATCGTAAGATAAAGGAAAGGTATTTTAGTTTGGCTCCCTGTAAAAAGGACACAAGGTCAGACATAAAAGGGTTCAAGTTAAAGACAGCACAATTTGCATTAATTAAGACCGTACTTTTTTTCCTCAAATTCTGATGTCCTATGATTTAGATACTCCAGAAAGGAGGAGATCGGTATGTTTTTTGTATACTTTACAAAATCATTCTTTTCTTTATGTATCATTATGTTCTTCAGCTAGATATAGAAGCCTGTCATTATCTTGCAATAAGAGGTAACGTCTTTTGGAAAAGGAAAAACTATTTGAAAGAAACAAAATATAACTTCAGAATTAATGCACATGTAGCTACACATGTCTATAGTCAGCACAATTTTGAATACTTCTTACCAAAATCAAAATACATTAAAAGGTTTTCATTATCACATATAGTAAATTTTGGGGTTCCTGACTGAAAATTCTTAATGTTTTATGAAAGTACTAACAGAATATAAATTTGGCTCCAAACTGCAATAATTACTTGTTGTCCTAGCTACTTGTATCACTGAATACAACATTTGCATCTCAAACCCAGAGTATAAGAGGATGATGCAATGCAAATATTTCTGTTTTACAAGCCAAACAGCACAATTCACAGAAAGGTATATGAGAACTGAAGAGGATTTTTTCTGGGTCTTAGGTTACATTGCTTATTATAGAAGCAGGCAGCCATATCATAAACTGATTATGATCCACTCTGAATTTTGTTAGGGCTTTTGGTTTAAGAATTTTTGCCTTTATCTCCTACTGGTAGGTTGTTCCAGCAGCTCACCATTTTGGTAGTTAGACATTCTCCCACGTCCAGCATCAATTTATGCTTTGCCAGATTACACTGCCCCATGGCCTCTTTTCTCTCATAACCCAGTTGAAACCAGTGAGACCAGCCATGAACAAAGCAAACTGTTTGTAGTACAATATCTTTTAAAGAATTTGTTTGTAAACCCCATGATTAGATATGTAAATGTTTCCCAGACACTGAACACCTATTCCAATTATTTTTAACAGACTATTGGCGATTGGATTTGTGCCAAAACACAGGAATAAAACTGTAATATTTAATGTTCTAAGGGTGGTCACTTTGTAAATACAAACTTGTAAAAATTAAAAGAAAAAAAAGCAAAGTTTTTATCAATTTAATTCCAACAGTACTATGCCTGATAAAAAAGATAATCATAGCAAGAACTTTGATACATATTTCTTACTACCACATAAGATGCACTTTACAGAATTATGGCTGGAAGTGGACAATAAATCATTTGTATAACACTGCATGCAGATAAACCATCAACATATCCAAGATCATGAATTCACCGAATTACTGCTGCACTAAGACTCATCAATTGCATATGGCTAAAACACATCTTCAAGGGAGACACCCATCCTTGAACAGAAATGTCAGGAAATGGGGAATCCAGCACTGGCCTTACATGTTTGTTCCAGTAGTTAAACTAAAAAAAAAATGTTAATTTTATTTTGAAGTGTCTCACTTCAAGTCACTGTTTAAAAATGAAACGACATTATTTCTATAGTTCAGCTTCTATTTCCAGGTGATTCTCAGTTTTGATTCCTCCTGAAGTAAAATATCTCGGACTATACTACATTTTCTGCCTGTGTACTTCAGCTTCACAAACTCACTGCTCCACTGGTTACATGCCTAAGGTCACTTGCACACTTTTCACCATAGATTTGCACTGGACATTCATGTGGAAAAAAACCCCACCAAAACCAAAGCAAAACTTCAGCGCAAAGTGCAGTTTCACTCTTAGGTCACTGTTAATCATGCAAGATCTTTATGCTCTGACATGTATTCACTCATCCTGCAGGTACTGTATTTGGTTGCACTAAAATGCATTTTGTTTGAACCAAGTCTGCTACCAGATCCCTGTACTGGACAGTCTGACAGAACCGTTATCTATCATTTCACGTCTTTATTCCATCTGCTCCCCAAAACTGATTAATCATTTGTGAAAAGTGCAATAATAATGTGGGGTTTTGGACCAGATTCTGCTACCAGATTCTGAGTCAGGCTGAGTTAGAGTGTCTTTAAGAACCTACGTTGCTGTTCACAGTAACATGTTATATTGTCCAAATAAGTCTGGCAGAGTCTAGCCCTCAACAGGGAGAAATATAACTTGCTTTTATTGTTTCAGAGTTGTTCCATTTCTAGCAAACTCACATGTATCTCTCAAATAGAATCATAGAACCAACCCTAACCATTCTATGATTCTCTGAAATAAACAGATGCAGACAGTTTAGGAAAAAAAACCTACATGTAACTGTTCACTTTGATTCATGGAAGCCCAGCTGATGCAAAACAATGCTATTAACACTACACAAACATTAACAGTGTATTGGTGTGCATGCCTGTATTTTCTGGGAAGCTACAGTTTTATTAATTTCTACCACTTACTTCAAAAATTATGTAAACTGTTTCACAACCGATGATAAATATTTAAACCAAGGGAAATTATTCCCCCACTTCAGATACTTTTATCTTTACATTCCACACACACCAAAAGAGAAAAAAAACCCACCACAACAACAACAACCAAAAAAAAACCACCCCACACCACTTTCTATTGAGGGACAAAAATTCAAAACCCCCAAAATTTTGTATTTTGAAATTTGACATGCCAGATTTATAATTAATATATACCACCCTCGAATGAGAAATGCAGGTTAATATGTACACAGCTCTTGGGATCGCTCAAGGAGGTGATTACTGCCTGAAAAATTGTCACTAACTAACAGTTTGATTAGAAAGGATATTCTGCTTCTGAACTACTTCCTATATAAGCCACTTCTCACACTGTAAAGGAAGCCAGAGGAGGAAAAACAGTCTTACTACAAGCTAAGAGCAGAAAACACAAGTGCTCACACCCAGAAATGTGTAAGTCTTTAGAATAATTCATACAGTGATTCTAATATATTACAACAAGGAGATTGTTTGCCATTATTTAATCAATTATGATTTCATGTTTTACCAGGAAACATTTATACTCAGTATCCAATTTTTTTCTCATTTATGTACAATTTTCAAAATTCACAGCTAACAGCCACATTGAGCTGTGAATTATGGTTTTGTTTTATTCGACAGTAATTTTTACGTTCTAGATATAGTGGATGATTCAATTAAATCACATGGTTCTTTACACAAAAAAAAAAATATTAGGGCATACATATTTCCACATTTTTATTTTCTCAGTTCATCTGGTTAAAGAAGAAAGAAAAATTATCTGTAGCATTTACCTGTAGAAGGCTGGAGGAGCAGCTTCCCTCATCCCAAAACTGCCCTGATCGTTTTCAAGGTAATAGGGTACCTGTTGGCTGTGATGATGGATGAAGGGTGAGAGCTGGGGTGCCGTTTGCAAGAACACCACTGGGCTTGGTGGGACATTGTTCAGTGAGTGAAATCCTGCCAGGCTGCTGGACCCAAAAGATTCAGAAGTAGGGGCATAACTGAGAGTAGTAGAGCTGTACACTGGAGCCGTAGTACCAAAGTCGTAAGTGGCTCCTTCTGGGTAGTTAAAAACTCCTGGCTTGTTGCTCTCCACGTACATGTCGCTGAGTGATCTTTCCAGGGGAATCTTCAGCTGAGGTCTGCTCAGTGTCTCCAGTTCAGTGCCTTGAATCTGGTGCAGCAGGGTAACTCCAGAGGTTTTGGTGTGAAGGGTCATGGTCAGTGCTAATGGCAGCGAGCAAGGAACATATCTGCTTTTACTGTCAACAGCGAGATCGGCAGCTGGCAGTCCACCTAAAAAAAATACCAGAACCTATTCTGACGCTCAGCAGAAATCATAATAAAGCAGCACTACACAGGTATTCCTCTAATCTCAGCAAGGAGGAGGATACAAACAAATGCAGAGTGAGCACTGAAAACGCACATTCTCTCTCTCCCTCCCTCCCTCCCTTTCTCTCTAACTTTTAGGAACTCTTCATCTGCGCTAATATGCACTACAAGGTGCTGGCTCTGAGCCAGGAACTCCTGCCTTGTGCCGACGTTGGTTTAAACATCACTTTAGAAACAATTAGCTTTGGAGGTATACCAAATAATTGTCCCTCTAAATGTTACTTCATTCTTACTAGTCGTTTAATTTTGCACTTCATGGTAGCCAGCGCTCCGCAGCAACTAACGGGAAAGAACACTTAAATCCAACCAGGAAGAGTAGTCCAGTGGTCAGGCAGATTACTGTCTTTTATTTCCTCAGCAGGCTCCAATCTATCTCTGCTTATCTCTCCTCCTATTTGATTCATTTTCATGTTTGCTAGAAATATGTAATGTGTACATTGTAATGACCCTGGGTAGGACTATGCTGTGACTGAGATAGGACAAAACCCCCAAGAATGTGTGTGTGTGCAAGCGCGTGCGCGGGCATGTGTGTAACGAGCCTCAGTCAATAAAACTAGCTAACAAAATTAAAGGGTGCATGTTATCTATGTAGAAGAAAAGGTTTATAATGTACTTTCACCAGTTACAGCAACTTGAACTTACTAGAGTTTAAAAGTAATATTAAAAAGTCAGGAAAAGCTTTAGATTAGCCTAGAAACTTCTGTCTGCTTCTTTTTAGGCTGTAAAATAATGAAACCAACATAATTCAGGCTTTATCATAGGAAGATCCTAAATGTTATGAAAAAAATTATTTGATTGCATGACACATGAACTGAATACAGGTAATTCTTTTTCCTAGTCTGGTGAACAAAAGCTCAGCAAACCTTAATTTTTAAACCTGACTAGGAAATCAAGTAATCTAAAATAATCAAATGGGATCAGCTTTAAAGTAAACTGAAATGCCTCTCAAAGTTATATTTAGAAGGAAAAAAAAGAGGGGGAAGAGAGAGAACATAATGAAAAGGTGTGGCATGCATGCTTCATCTTACAATCTCATTCCATATAATTTTAACTTTGCACAAACCAGTCTCCTGAACCAGCTAAATGAAAACCTCCAGAAACTGTTTGAAGCTCTCTAGCTTTATTGCTGTGGTCTGTGGCTCAGTCAGTGAAATAGGTTAATGCCAATCCTAAACACAATATATGGGCTCCAGTTAGTATGCTTTGAATACTAGCAAAGTCTATGCTATACTTAAACAACCCTACCGTTATTCGACTCAATCTTCAAAACACCCAAGAAACCAAAAAATTGAATATGCAAGTCACTAATAGCTTCAGGAAAAGTTTACTAAAAATGGTTTTATTTTGGTAATAATACTACGTTTTCAGAACGTCTACTAAAATAGCCAGTTATTTATATTTGCAAGATTATTCTGAAGCAATATACATTTGTACCTCCACAGGCACACAGATAAGACAGCAGTACACACATAAATACGTACGTAAGGTATTTCCTCCCCCCCCCAGCCACTGTACCTACCCTGTTCAAATTTCAGATTGTAGACTTTGATCAAAGAGATAAGCTTGTTTAAATAACACTGGACTAAACATGTTCCCAGTTAAAAAAATAATAATCAGACAATCATACCCAGCAGTTCAGAAAGTCTTCGAAGAGTTATTCTGAAAATATGCCAGACAGTGTGAGAGAAAAAAAAGAGAGCGTGTGCATGTTTGCACAGAGTGGGTGAACATGCATCTGCAGAGACTCACAGAACAGCAAGCAAGCATAGCTCTCAGCAGCCAGTCTGCTGGGCTACACAGGCTGAAATGAATGGCACTTATGAGTTTAAGGTCAGCCACTCTCTTAGATTTCATTTTGTGCTTTGGTAAGACGCAGAAAAAACATAATCTTGTATTAAACCGCATAATATGCGAATGAATGTGAATCTGCCTGCCATAAGAAGTACCCACTTCTATAGCGTGCTACAAAATGGACTTCCAATTTTTATTTAAAGCATTATCCAACATAATAGGTATGCAGAAGATGGAAGATACACATGTGCACACGGAGAGTTGACTTCTGAGTGCATCCTATGCAACCTCAGTGCTCCTTACATGCAGTTTTTAAAAATCTCATTAATTAATTTGGGAGGGTTGTATGTTTTCAGGGAGACAAATATTTCCACCACATGCAAACTTCAAAATACACTGTAGGGTTCAGTAAAAGCACCATCAATTCTGCTCCGTACCATTCAAACTAGGGACTCCGTGAGTAGCTTTCCACATGCCAGTGTGGAAAGTTACAGTCCTGTCTCCTAAAAGGGCTCAGCGATAGACAGCTGCAGTATCCCTGCAGTACGCAGTGAGGTACACATCTCGGAAGAGAAAAATGTGAGCACCCTCACCAAGTTCTTAGGGGCTGGCTGGGAATCGCTGTGATAGCATCCTGTAATGTCTGGCCACCTTTTTCTGTGGAAGAAGAGCAAGGGAGAAAGAAAGGGCAAGGGTGAGGTAAGGGGGGTTAATCAAGCCAAATCCCACAGAGAAGTTAAATTTTTCATTTGTCTATGCTGCACAAAATTAATTTCTGATTCTGCATATTATACGTGGGATATTTAGATATAAAAAAGCCGTGAAATGCAATGGATTATCAGAAGGGTTATATTTCTTGTCCTTCATGGTGATGACTGTCCTGCTTCCTCCAAATTAACACATGCTGCTACTTAACCCTGCTTTAGAGATGGCGTTAGATGCACCTGCTTGTGGGCTCACTCCCCAAAAAATGAGACATAAGTTTCTAAAACCTGGTCTTCGTGCTTAAAGGCCAGGACTTGCTCCTGGTTTAATCACTCAGAGCCATTAGATGTCAGGTGTTGTATGTTATGAGCACACTATGGAAATATGTACAGGACACAGCAATAATATTTGGTCCTTTTCCCCAGTGGACACAAAGTCTATGCAAAAAATCAGTTTCACTAAATCCCACTTTATTTATGCCTTTAAAAATATGCAGATTTCATAGAGAAGGGCTTGCCTCATTCACTGTGTATTTTTAAAAAATTACATTAGTAACAACAGAGAGTAGATGAAAACATGAACTGTGCTGCAGCACCTTCATTTCCGGTGCTAGACAGAAGTGTTTAAAAAACACTTAGTCAATGGGAAATCTACCGTTTCAGATTTGGTAATTTATCCATTAATGTGTATTCAACTGCAATCAAGCTTCCCTATGTATTTCTCTCACCTTAACGAAGGCCTAATATAAATAAAATAAATATAAATAAATTGAAAAATTGAAATTAAAATAAATTGAAATCAGGGAGGTTTAGATTAAATGTCAGGAAGAAATTCTTCACAGAGAGGGTGGTGAGGCACTGGAACAGGTTGCCCAGAGATGTTGTGGATGCCCCATCCCTGGAAGTGTTCAAGGCCAGGCTGGATGAGGCTTTGAGCCACCTGGTCTAGTGCAAGGTGTCCCTGCCCATGGCAGGGGGGTTGGAACTAGATGATCTTTAAGGTCCCTTCCAACCTTAACCATTCTATGATTCTATAATATTGCTTTGAAGAACTGAGCACATGTAACAGGAGAGAGTGGTCTATCCCAGTCTTCCCCCATAAAAAAATAGAGGGAAACCGGTTTTACAAAATCTGAAGATTTGCTAAATTTATACCAGGTACATATTGGGGTCTTGCTATATTTCTGAAGTTTGGAAATATACAAATAAAATTAATGCTGCCTTTGATCCATCCAGATTTATGCATACACAGTATCTGTGTACGTTCAAATAGGGAAGAAACAGGAAGGAAAGCAAGAATAGCAGTTAATGAATACTGAAGAAAGAGGAGGGGACAGTCGACACTGACTGAGAAGCACTACAGATATTGGCAAGGAAATTCAAAGAAGAAATTGCTTCATACACAGTGATTTTTAGTGAGACTGAGTCAAGAGATGAGTTTCTGAAAGTGAGGATTCAGACACTATCCCTCTCATGGAAATGAGAAATGAATTGATTAAACAAACGGAAGTGACTGACTAAATCTTGTGTTCTCTTTTTAAAAATGTTAACCTTTCTATTTTCACTTTTCTAGATATGCCAGAGTTCCAGTGCCCAACTCAAATTTTCCAGAGTGAGGAATTTACATCACACTAATACAATACCAAATGTAGTAACATTAAAACCAAATCACATTTGTGTGGTTCTGTGGTTAAGTCAGCATCATTTACATGTGAAGTATATTTAAATGTTTCTAAAGGCAGATTCTGCTCATTTCAATTTGCTGATGAAGAGTTTGCCTCTAATTTTTACATTTTTCTTTACTTTTTTTTTTTTTTGCAAACTACTAGAGTGATCAGATTAAACCAGCAGAGTCATGCATCGTGCAGTTTGGCTCAGCTTGACCACCAATCCAACACCCTTACCAGCTACAAATGGCAGGGTGCTGAATCAAATTCAGGATTCTTACCATAATAGATATCATGAACATATTTCCACTTCAAAACTGGAACATAGCTTAAAAAATAAATAAAGTAGCCTTCTTCCACTGATTGCAAACAATGTAACACCAGCAAAATGGACTCAAAAACAGAAAAAGGAAGAGGATAGATAGCAAAGATTATATAAAATATTACTCTTACTTATCTAAATAACCAAAATATGGTTTTAGGATTTCCAGTGCCATCAGTGACTTTTAACTAGAAGTCCTGAAAGCTAGTCAGGGAATGGTAACAAAACAAGTTCAGTTCATAGGGAGAAAAAAAAAAAAAAAAAAAGAAAAAGAAAAAGGAGGAAGAAACAGCCTGAACAGACACTTGATTCTGGAGAAGATAAAATAGCAGTTTGAGGGAAAAGGAGATGAAAGTAAAGACACTACACCAAGACTATTCAAATTATAGGAATCTTAAAAGATAGCAGAGGTCCTAATGCTAGACCGGGCTTTTGTCAGCACTAGTTTTAGTAAGTATTCCAACAAAAAACAGTAAACTCAGAACCGAGAACATATACTATAAATTTTCCATAAACCTGCTGACAGTGAGAGACCATAAACTTCATCGCTTTGGTTCCACAGCTATAAAGATAGAAGCTTTTTTTAGCTGCTGCAATTAAAGAAGAATCTATTGCACATAACAGGAGGAACATTATGTTTTTCCAAGATTCCACTGTAACATTACAGAGAAATTATGTTGTGTTTAGTCCAGTGAGGAAACTCCTCAAGATAGACGGCTGGAGAACAGCACCATCTACCCCATCGCTTTATAAAACCTCTGAAAAAAAACCTTAAAGCCCTTGATAACACTAGGCAAATCAAGAAGTATTCTTTAAAATTCCTTACGCTCTTAGTGCTTCACCCTGTTATTGGGAGTTTTTAACATTTACACTTTTGTAAATTGATACGAAGATATATATTTTTTTTACCCCACCCCCATCCCCAAATAATTGACCGAAATCAGTCACGGTACCAAAAGGCTGGACCCCAGATTTTTAATTCTAAATTTATGTTCTGGGTTGGTTTTACTGTTAAAAGGGGAGCTTCCGCTTTAACATGTCAAAATATAAGTAGAGAGTTTGTGAACATTTGCTCAAAACAGTTCTTATACCAAACAGGTAACTGTGGAATACAACTGTTCCACGCGTATGTTTATTAATTTACAAAATTTAAACATACCTTTAGTTTTACCTATACCTTGTGTGAAAAGATCTATTAGATAATTTGAAATTATCTTAGTAACCAAATGAAAAATGAGGCTGGGTTATCAGCATAGCTCTTTGCTTAAGTATTCTGATGCTTTAAATTTTAAGACTGTTTACTGCTATTTATGTTACTATCAGATTTTAGCCATTCAGGTGGAAATTTTGCATAACCATGATTAGCTCAGACAGAACAATTTGGAAGTATCTCAGACAACTGGAAAGAACTTTTTTTGTTTTCCCTCTTTAAGATTTCTAGAAACCCTTTTTTGAAGCAAGAAACTCTTTTTGCTGTAGCAAATGAGGGTTTTGGAGCAGGAACTTTGAATCTGGCAGGGAGATGAAACTGCGTGTCACAAAACTGTCTTTTGCTATTCCTTTGAAACTGCATCCGCATTTGGCCAATTTTTCAACTCTTGATAATTTGCAAGTTTTTAAGAGTTAAGCTTTCTACAACCTCTGTCCTGACTGAGCCTGCTCTCTCCTCTCTCAGATCCTAGTCCTGACTAGATTGGGCACAAAACTTCACAAAAGAGTGAACGGCATGCTACTGTCCAGACTAGTAGAGATATAGGAGGTTTTCCCCTTATGTTACTCTTGTAGGGCAGAGTAAGGGTCTGGTCTTAACTACAGGTTATTGTGTCAGTTATAATACTGAATTTCAGTCCCCGGATGTACAGACTGCACTTCCTGACACCAAAACAGGGCACCATCTCCCTTTCCAATCCAGCATTAGAAATCAAAATGTAGAAACGCACCCTTTCCTCCCAAAGGGGTTGAAGACATGCTGTAACATAACTAGCTTGTGCATTTCTGCAGTTTTTTGTACCCAAAGACTAAACAATTGTGTCCAACCCATACAGAATAAATTACTTACTACATACATAAAATGGGCCAAAATACCTGAGTACTCTGGAGAAACTCAAAAGACATTAGCAAATACAGATGTTTCAAAGAGTTAGCAGATGTTTTCATGGAGGCAGAAAAACAGAAGAAAAAAAAGACATTTCCCTGCTTTCCTACACAAAATGTTAACCACTTGTGAACAAAGATGGTGACTGATAGAAAAGCAACAGTACTGTGATTTAACATTAACATTCCCTGCTTAATCACAAACACATCTTAACAGACCATTTCTCATGGCCTTAGCTTCATCTAAAAACAAGAATGAACTCTGAAATGCAAAACTGAAACTTAGTATCCCATGTTCATACTCATTTGCTGTGTTTGTATCAAAGAGAAATTGAATGGAGAGACTGATCACCATGAGTTGGTTCTGAAAACAGCCTAGCAAAACTTTTAAAGTCTTGAGCTTTGTATCTATTGAGATTGACTTAAGGGTGAGGCGCCTTCAGAATGATCAAATATTACCGTGTCTGGGCTCCCAAAAATTAACCACATGCTTAATCCCATTTATGCGGTGATATTAACAAAACTGACAAGTGCTGTTTATGAGATCTGAGGCATGAAAGCTGAGTACAATTTCAGCATTGCCCAGCCAGGTAAGACAACTCTTGTACAACTTATTTCTAGTTGCCAGAGGATAGTTTGAGAAAACAAGTGCTGAAACAAGCTCTTTAAAATCTAGGAGTAGGACGTCTTGAAGGAGAGATGCGGGAATGGTGTGGCTAGAGGGATTTGTATCTGAATGAATTCTTAGGAAGCCCCTAAAAAAGGCTGCTTATAAAAGTAAGCCTGCCTCCCCAACCTGACAGCATAAGCTTTGCACAAGAACTGCCACTTTAGGCATGGGTTAGTGTGTGTCTTAACTAGAAGCCAGCAGAAAGAAGTCTCTCAGAAACCATTATAAATTTGTAACTGTGATACCTGTATTCCACCATTTTAAAATTCTTTACTTAGTTTAACCTTGAAGTACCCTGAGGTTTTTTTCAGGCTAACTGGCACACACCGCAGTACACCATCCCTAGTGAAGAATCCATCTTTAAACTGATGAAACTCCATTACTATAACACATAGTGTAACACAGTTCTTGAGATCACTTAAAAGGTAGATTGTACTTCTGTTGAACTACATGGACCAAACTGAACAGTAGTAATACAGGAATCTATGTGGAAGAAACATGTTCCAGATATCAGGATTAATCAAATAAATCACCTTTTTGACACAGAAGGATGGCAGAGCATGTGGAACACATATAAACATTTTTTTCCCCTGCCTTTGCTGCCACACCTTCCCCCAGGGTCTTCCATTCTTTCTGCAGATTTGCTTAGTGGATCTCAGCTCCATTTGCTAATCAGTCATATTTCATAATGAATTGGCCTCACCCACAGCATTATTTCTCAAGACTCGTTTTCCTGCCAAATGCTGGACTGTGTACTGAGCACCAAGAGCCTCTCAGACTTCAGGTTTAAACATGTGCATGCAAGTGCTCTTGTGCAAGTGCATCCACGGGCATGCAAAATATGCATGATGACGTTCTCCTCATCACTTAGCTCTCTCCTCTCAAATACTGCACTATGACTACTTTTTCATATCTCCTGCTGTAGTTTCAAGTTACACTACAACTGACACCTAAGACAGGTGCAGCTCTATTTTTTTCAAAAGACATATTTGCTAGCAGGTGAAGAACTAAAGAGAAACATATGTGCTTGGTCATTTTGTAATCTCCACCCTTAAAGTACAGCCTTAAATTAGGCCTATCAATTTGAGACTTCCTGTTACACCCTTACACCCTTTTGGGTCTCCTAGTACAAGAAGCAAGTCCAGAGGCCCAGAGGTTGGTCAGGATACACAAGGACAGTCTTAGGTAGCAGATCCTGCCCAAATTGTAGGAAAAAAGGCTTAGTAAGACCTTATCACTATCTACAACCATCTTATCAGAGAATACAGAGAACACAGAGCCAGACTCTTCTTGAATGTATACAGTGACAGTCCAAGAGGCAACAGGACACAAGTTGGACTATGGGAAATTCCAATTAGATATTAAGTATGAACTTTTACTATGAGAATGGTCAAACACTGGAACAGGCTGTCCAGAGATGCTGGAAACTCTTTGTCCTGTGAGGATGAGAATCAACTTTGAGTTCAAGACTCAATTGCACAATTCCTTCAGCAACCTGATCTAAAATACCTTCTTTGATCAAGGGTTTGGACTAAATGACATCTTGACATCTGTGCTGGTTTTGGCTGGGATGGAGTTAATTTTCTTCACAGTAGCTGGTATGGGGCTGTGTTTTGGATTTGTGCTGGGAAGAGAGTTGATA
>NW_010250672.1:0-39695 GCF_000690775.1 Eurypyga helias | reverse complement strand
TCCTTACTGCTGGGCAGTGCTTACACAGAGCTAAGGCCTTTTCTGCTCCTTACCCCACCAGTGAATAGGCTGGGGGTGCACAAGAAGTTGGGAGGGGACACAGCCAGGACAGGAATATTCAATACCATATGACCCCATGCACAGCAAATAAAGCTGGGGGAAGAAGGAGGAAGAGAGGGACAGAGTTATGGCATTTGTCTTCCCAAGTAACCATTACATGTGATGGAGCCCTGCTTTCCTGTAGATGGCTGAATACCCATTTGCCTATGGGAAGTTGTGAACAAATTCCTTGTTTTACTTTGCTTGCATGCACGGGTTTTGCTTTACTTATTACACTGTCCATCTCAACTCACAATTCTTCTCACTTTTATGATTCTCTCTCCAATTCCATCAGGGGGGGTGAGTGAGCGGCTGTGTGGTGCTTAGTTGCTGGCTGAGGTTAAATCCAAACAACATCCCTTCCAATTTATTCTATGATTCCATGCATCTAATACACTGATCTGCAACAAAATACTAAGAAGTTATTAATTATTTGATGATGTTTCTCCATTCTCCACAGATGCCTGATTTCAAGATCCCATTTAAAGGTTTCAACCCTTCTGCCGCTCATTCATCAAGATTTCTGCCTTTCTTAATTGATCTGCTATTTTCCCTAAATTAGATAAGAATTAATGAAGCTCCATGGGAAATTCACCCTTCCCCTCAATTCATCTACTCACTGGCCTGATCAATGTATTAGTCTCAGTTCCCTATCACAATCTGAGTTCAGAATGAAAAAAAGAAAATCTATTGGCCTCACTGTACCTTCTCAGCATTTCTGTAAACTCCTCCAGTCCTTACCCAAAACACTTTTGCTGCTCATTGCCCCAGTCAAGGACCTACCTGTTCTCAGCGGTCAATGGCACCCACATATTTGAACACCCACCAAGACTGAGGAAGGAAATTGCCATTTTTTGTGGCTTCCACAAAACAAAACCAGCTGCCTGTTTTGATGGAGATGGCAGTCTTAACTCAGAGTCATTCTGAAGTGTCATTCCATGGGTCAATGTTTTTCCATACATACATATCATACAGGGACATATACAGTAAAGTGACCAGAGAGTTTAGAAATGTTTAGAAGGCGGAGCCTCACCCCAAACCTGATGACAGTGTAGAATTAATTTTATGGCATGACCTAGTTTCTTCACTCTATTTCCCTCCACAATGCTATTCAAATATGCTACACTTGGTTTTAACAACTCACACATTCATATTTCCTTCCTAGAAAGTGATCCTCCAGTTTAAAGGTCCTTGGGGTGAGGCTAAACCTATCCCCTCAAGCAGTTATACTTATTGTGGCTGTGAGGCCAAGATAACTCTTCACCTAAATGTCTTAGAAAAATCTTGGTGCATCAGCATCCCAACCTTGTCTACCAGGATTGTCTTCAGCGACTGGTAGTAGAAGTTCCTCATTTTCTGGGAATCTTCAGGGAATGGGATTTTCTTTAGTTATTTTGCTATCATTATCAATCAATCTTCTCTACTATTGCAAGCATGGCTACATGTACCTGTGAATAATCTGCAGCCAGCACATCCAGTCCTGTTGTGTACCTTAGCTTCTCTCCATCCAATTAGAGATTATCACAGAGCCGTTGGACTGTTGCCAGCATCACACAAAGAAGGTGTGCCAATTTTCCTCTGGTCTTATTTTCACAAACCTCAAGTCCAAACGGAAAAATTCACAAGGGGTATCAGTTATTGAACTAACCAGTGTTGCTATACATTTTTCTGTATTCTCTCCCTTATGTCAAGAATTGGCTTGTTATTGCCACCACTGGTCCAGCAACAACTACAGCCACATCTGAGGGGCTCATTGTTGCACAGGTCATCCAACTGGCACATAATTTAGAAAAACATGGTCAGACAGCAAATGTTCATTAAAAATTATAATGTCCAGCACAGAAGGTATTGGCTGTAGACATCCTATGCAGACTCCAGGTGAAACAGCAAATTCAATATTACAGATAGAAGAAGTGTGATAGATGTTGTAAGGAAAGATGCCATAAGTTAATAACTGATAAGGCCTTTGTAACTTGGAGCGGTGTCTTCTCTGCTGGTGTAGTTTTAAAATTCCCAGTCACCAATTAAAAAAATATTTCTTAATTCTAACAAAAAAATTCAGCCCTTCTAGAAGAGAAGTCTCAGTAAGAGGTTCCCTCACGAGATATGATTCCATTTAAGTAGCAGAAATGTACCAACTCTATTAAAAGATGCATTTTGGAGCTAATTAGCAACTTCTTCCATAACACAAGACATGCAAAACCAGGAATATCTTGCAATCAATCCCTATAAGACATTTCCTGATACTTTTACATTTTTTATTTGAAAAAAAAAAAAAGTAATAAGGATTGTATTAAATATATAGTCCTAAATAAGGTTGTGCTATATCTTCTATGATAATATGAATCAGTCACTGTCATCAGTGGAACTGATCATGATGAGCTAAGTTAAAAATTAGTTTAAGTGCTTTGCTGGATCAGGGCCTAGGTTTCTGATCCTCACACACACATCATCTCTAACCATCAGAGAAGTCCAAAATTAACAGCCACAGAGGTTATATCTCATTCTTTGGGAATAACTTGCAAGCTTTCCAAAATTCTGTTTCTGTGATATAATGAATACTTTTTACTCCAAAGCAGAAGTCCAATTTTAAAAGTGTCTTAACAAGCCTACAAGTATGGTGAATGGAGCCTGAACCAAAAAGCAATGAGAAACACTCAGTTCTACAGTGATTGTTATATGTACTCAGGAACACCTAAGATCACCATCAGAACTTAAGTTCTTGTTGTGCTAAGTACAATGTAGACTTAGAACAAAGAATATTTACTTAATAGCCAAGATTTAAATATGAATATCCAGGCTTATACTGGTGACTGAAAACAGCACCCTGAAAGAAAGTTTCTCTGTCTCTTCACAAAATTCAAGTAGACCTGATAATTCCATTATGAGGTTGCATTGTTTAATTAAACTAATGACTGTTTTCTGGACTCTAAATATAAGATCTTTTGTTCAAACTATCAAACAATTCAACAACTTCAAATACAAAAACCTATACAGAACTAACGAATTAGCACTAACAGCAGTTGTTCAAAAATCAGGGAGTTGCAGAGTAGGCGGTTGCAAAGGGCACTCACAAACTAGCTATAATGTAACTGAAGCACCAATATCTGCTACAGCTGCTGAAGACTTCAGTTCTTGTCAGATCATCAGCAATAACAAAATCATACAGCTTCAGTGTTGTCTAATGAGCATCAAACAGAAAATGGTCTCACAATCATATGCAGTACACTCTGTCTCCAGGACATGAGAAACAAAGCCCACAAAAAAAAAAAGTCTCCAGGACATGAGAAACAAAGCCCACAAAAAAAAAAAAAAAAAAAAAAAAAAAAAAAAAAAGGAGAAAAAAAGCAGGATAGGAAAAAAAACTAGACTTCTGGTTGATGAAAGCTTTCAAAGTCACCTGTATGCTTCTGTATAAAGACAAAAATGCATTGTCATCTGTCGAGCGGAACAAATAGGACCTCAGTGATTCAGTAACAGTTGCACTCTCTTGGCAGATATTAGCTTGTTTAAGGCAGGGAAGATCAAAGGAAGTAACTGGATGCCAACAGAATTAAAAAAAAAAAAGGGGGGTGAGGGTGGGGGGAGAAAAAGAGGTCAAAGTTATTTATTATTTCAGCATTTCCCTATCTTTATTTGTTCTTCTACCATTTTCATTGTTTTGTGCAACAGGATGGAGGTCTTCCTGAAACAGAGCAGTCAATAATTTAATGCAATGGTTCTTTTGCAATACAGGCTCTACTATAAGTTCAGAAACCCAGCAGAGCAATAGGTTTCCTATTCCTAAGGGTGTCTGAAATACACAGTTCCACATACTCACTTAGCACAATGGTCTACAAGACACAAAAGTTATTAGATTTAGTAATGAATTAGAAAAACAAAAAGAATTAACAGCAAACACTGACATTAGATTTGTATAATATGAGAATACTGATATTTGATTCGACTTGTAAATCTAGGAAAAACAGAGTTAATATTAACCAGCTGCCATTTTTCCAGGGAAGTGAGGTTACATCTGCAGCAGCTCGCCCTTAGATCCATTTAAAATTGTGCTCAAAGGAAACAAGCGAAAGCAGAAAGGATGCAAACTGCCAAAGGGACATTTGTCCACCAGACTTTCACATTGGTCACGATGAATCAAATACACAGTGGATTACATACACCCATCACATGGCTTATTTATTTTCTATTATCTATATTATCCTGTTGTCCTCAACAAATAATTTTGTTTTATTTAAACTTTCAATGTTGGCAAAAGAAAAAATTGTCCCTGTTTAAGATCAAGAAATATTTTTGTTTTACAAGTTTTTATAAGGCAGTTTTGTTCATTTTTTTCCACATTTCCATGCAAAAAAGAAAAATACCAAGCAGCAAGGTACACAGCTTTTAGGAGGAACTTCTAAATATTTGTAATTAGTCAAAGTTGACAAAGAGTAATATAGTTACTACTCAAATTATTTGACTCAATTCCACAGTGACACTGCGTTCAGAATTTTTTTTACTAGAAGAGAAATATTTATCTAGAATCTATACTATTCAATTTTTTTAAGTGAAATAAATATGTTAATTTCCATAACCAAAAATTACAAGTTAAGTGACAGATCAAAAATTGTTCATCCAAAGTATTAAGAGTATTAAGACATTTTATTCTTTGAAGTTAAAGGTAGTTTCATGTAGGATTTAAAATGCTGTTGGAGACAAAATACTATGGCTGAAAGATCAGCACTTGCTCTAATACAGCAGCAATTATTCTATGACTATGTTTCTGCTTTTCAGAGAATGGTGGAATATGAGTAGATCAAATTACAAGAATATGCCTTAGAGTACTATCATTGAAAGCCTGCATCTGCTGCTGAAGGAGAAAAATACTTGTTCTTGCTTTCCATTATCATATGGTCACTGCTCATTTACCAAAAGAGCTCCAAATCTGTAGTAGGAACTCCTGTCTGCAAAATCTGCACCAGCCAGAAAGCACATGCATAACACCCAGGACTGCTCACTGAGCACAACTTTGATACTTTTAGCAGCACTCAGGACCACTTTGATACTTTTATCAGCAATCCCTTCAATATATTTTAGTATTCCAAATAATAAAATTATTATTACATAGGATTCTACCTAAATAACAGCTTGTGCACTTAAAGGTACCCCAACAAAAAAACACACATTTCAGTCTTCAGATATAAAAACTGCTAGAAGGTCTTCCTCAAGTAGTCTGAGTCCTGACGCACAGCGTACATATCATCATTTGGAAGCAGATGTAAAAGTTACTCCTCATGCAAAACTGTATCCTGCAATATTCACAATTGTAGTTTGGATGAAAATTAGTTTCTACTCTTTTACAAATGTTTCAATGAACCATTATTGAGACACATACACTGAATGTTTGTGTGTGATTCTGAAATGTATTTTCCAAGAGCAGGATCTTAGGGCAAGTACCTGGAATTTACTTGAACAGGTGTTTTTCTTGAGCTTATACCATAAATGAGTTTTATCTCTTTTAGAAATGAGACATGAGTTAAATTTGTTCATATTATGTAATTTGACTATGCTCAACAATATTACAACAGTTTCAAGTCAAGTGTAGATGCTACGTGTGCTCAGATACTGCAACAGTTGTCAGGCTATATTTTGGGTGATATACAAAAATGGCTGCTCATCAGTCCACAATATATGTTGAACACTGATGACACCTGAAGACATCTCCAGCTTCACTGTGTGGCCTCAATGCTCCAAAAATTTCCAGTATATAATCTTACCAGCAGAAATGTTTGTTTCATGACTTCAAACACAGCTTATTTTCCCAGGCACTTCAACCCACTCTTCCCTATGTAATATTCTTAACATGCTGTTCATTGTTTGTGACCAATAACATAAAACATAATTTTATATGAAAAATAAAAGCACTATTAAAAAAAATCTACATCTGTTCTGTGACAAAACAGAAATGTATGCTGAAGGCAGATGGCTTCTTGCTTTATCTGAACTATCCAAACCTCATAAAACCACCCTTGATAAAACTGAATGGACTTTATCTAAACTTAAGAAGTAACAGAAAAATATATGATGAGCGTGACTGTGTCCTCACTTAAATCAATTAATAAATAATCCCTGTAAAATTAATAGGATTATCCAGGAATACATTTTCAACAATATTATGTTAATATAGTATGGCTCTTATTATTAAAAGAAAAAAAAAAATCCACTGCTATGTATTATTACTTTACCCTATTTATGCTTTCAAATGCTGATTCTCAGGAAATACAGGAACAAAAGTTGATACAGAGCCTCACGGATAGAATCTGTAGTTGGTTTTGTGGCAAGAATCTCCCTGATTGCTTACATTCTACAAAATTAAGGAAAAAAGAAATACTGCAGCAGCAGTGTCTGAATTCCAGGTAAGTTGAATCATTTTTATTTGTCCAAGTGCAGAGGTTTTCTGCTTTGAAGGAATAAACTATCACTTATTTTAATCTCCCGTATGTTGTCAGTAATTTCTAGGGATATGCTATAACACCTATAACATCCAAGAACATTTGACTTTCACTCTCATGGATGAAATTAAGGGAAGGGAAACAGAAGGGAATGAATGGAAATGAGTCCATGACGGGAAACAGAATAACCTTACCATTTTAAACACATTATAGGTAAACATGTTCATTTTACAGAGCAGCACCAAAATTTATCCATTCGCACCTCATGCTCTCTTCCTTTAATAGATGCAGCAACTTTAAAATCATATTTTTCAAAAATAAAACAGACTTTCTATCATAAGGCATCATATATCAAGAAAAGATTTCAAGGTAAGAGCTACCTGATCCTACAGTATTTTATTTATTTCTACCTAAATATGTTGAAAAGCATTATCATGGAGTTGAGTGCTTAAAAATATTTACATCTAAAAACATTGTAATAAACAAAACAGGGCCTGAAGCTTAGTTAGCGCTCTACACAAATCCTGAAAATAGCCAAAACCTTCTAACACACTATTTTTTTCCACTTTTCTAAAAACCCCAAACATGCTGTCCTTGCAATAGCATTTTCAAGTCAATACATCTTGCCCTCTCAGGCAGACATAAGGGCATGAGATCAAGAAGTTGAGTCACTTACTTCATATTTTAGATAAATTACTTGATGTCACCAGCCTCCTTTCTCCTAAGCCAAAGCATCTCCATTAACACATACTTCCTGGTTGAAACTACAGCACAACCACCTTTTCTCAAGAAAATACTTCACACTTCAAGTTTCATAGGATCATGTTGCTTAAAAACATAACTCAGAAAGAAGCGTCAGAAGAGAACAGTGTGAACAATCCCAGTATGAAACTTTAGAAACTCTAATCTCATCTCAAAGAGATGGAAGCACAGGTAGCATCACAAAAACCAGACTCCAGAAGAGGTCAGTGCCTCCAAGACAGAAATGGGAGGAACATTAATTTTGATCAAAACAGAGGCTTGATAATCTCCCAGAAGCTGAAGGCTTGAAAACACTACCAAAGTTATCTCTTCAAATGAACAGAAAGATGCGTATCTGCAGCTAAGGGGCTAGTCACCTGTCATGATGCCTGTCACCGCATCATCTCACTTGCTTTCCAGAATCTTTGAATTCCACATGAATTCCTTTTTTAATTGTAGGTACATACTCAGATCTTCCTCCATTTACAGCCTGTCACTAGGTAAGCACATACTATGCCAACAGAAATATGAATCAATCGAACAACCCACATTTTAAGGGAAAACAGAAGTCAGAATTTTATATATGAACAGAGTCACAAAACATTACAAACCTTTTATATGTATAACACATCTAGAGCACTTTGAACACCTTAAAATGCTATCATTCTTAAATTTCCATGTCTAAATGTTTACAAACAAAATGTTTTCTTCAAAATTCTGGATCCGTTTATAATGCATAAGATAGACTTTTGAGTCAACAAAATTTTTTGCTGTGTAACATCAGTGTCTTGTACTGACAAGTAGTCTGAAGAAATACGTGAGGAGAGACGGCCTGCATGGGTGGCTTTGTTAACATTGCTTAGAGTATTATTTAAGCCAATCTTAATACTCATGTTTTCTGACTTCCAAATATGCTTGCAAAAACTTCAAGATTGTATCCTTCCCTGGGTATAATACCAAGTCAAGTCCTTGCTTTTGGGACTACAGAAGTGCCTTCACACCCATGAAAAAATACCATACAATCCATACAGTCAACAATCTGTTAAACGTAACATTTAACAACAGCTCTTTTGAGTTCACCTCAGTAGCCTAAATATAGCTGTTTCATGTCATTTGGGTCACTCCAGGATACCCAAGTCACCACTTGAGGCTGGCATATATAAGCAGGTAGTTAGAGGAGTCTTATGATCTCCGGAGCAGGTATGTGTGGGCCACTGCAGTTACATCTCATGGGCCATTGTGCTTCTATTGATCTGCATATATATATATATACACACACACACATAAATGTAGAGCTTGTGTATATGTAGTGTATTTAGATGTGTGTATATGTGTATATCAGTAGTAGCAAAATGGCCCATAGCTACATGCACATGTGTGTATATCTGGGAAGTCAGTCTTGAGGGACAAAATCTATGAACTTCTATTTGTGCCCTTCTTATAAAACAAACAGCAAAAGATGAGTCAGAATGATTTGCCAGTATAGCTTACCCACAAAATGAGACAGAGGTATAATTTAGTATAGAAGCTCACTCATCTTAAGAATCACGCTACCAGCATAAAAAAAGGCTTTCCTTTATCTTTTATTACATATACCTCTTCTGTTTGTACTTTCAGGTGAAGTGTAGCCTACTGTGTGCAGAAACGGACACAGGCAATGCAGACTGTGTTTCCATTTGGCGTTAAGGTCTTTCTTCCAGTATATGCTTTATTACCACTTGCTATATTGAGCTCCATATAAGTCTCAAATACATTATTCATATTTAAATTCTACCCCATACAAATTAAAGACAGCTTTTATAAACATGAATTGACCATAGTATTTATCCACATGAAAAAAAAAAAAAAGATAGTAACACTTACGTATTTTCAAAACCCCTTTTTTTGAAATAGATATATCTACTATTAACTTTCCAAATAGAACTTGTTTTCCTGTATTATCAACACAGTTTAGGTAAAACTGTAGCAATTTGTGATGATGTTCATATTGAAATTTGGCATTGAGTTCTATTCTCTGTGGTCTTTTAATTTCACAAATCAAATGCAGAATAAAAGCATTAATTTTACTTTTCCAGGTTACTGTCAATGTTTTGTATTGAGTTACTCACATTGATTCATATTTTCATTAGAAACTTACTGAGCGTCTACAACTGACTGGAAGATATGATATTCAAACTGCACTACAAGAAAATTTCTCTAACAATTCTCCAAAATAAACACAAGCAGAGTGTTGGAGACACCAAGGAGGCTCCAATCTACTAACCTTACATGATTCAAATTCAGTATATGATGGCATGTGACTATCTGATATACAAAGGTAGTGCTTTGTACAAAGGTAAAACACTGACTAGTGGAAAACGGATACCTAAATTTGAAATTTTAGTCAATACTAAATTTGTCTAAATGGGTCTGCAGAACTAACTACAGGAGCACAACTACCTAGGAATAGAACAGACTGAGGTGACTGGAAGTGAGTGGACTGGAGAATACGTGAAATACCTAACAGCCACATTAGTTCAGACCCAGGATCCTTATAGTCCCGTAATCTTGTCTTCAGCAAAAGTGGCTACAAACAGATACTCAATGAAGAGAAAGAACAAGACAAGTATATGTTATATTTCTCCTATATATTCTCTTGGCTTCTATTTCCTGCTTGCAGGATTTGCTGAGTCTAACACACTTACCTATTAAACAATCCTCGGTGGAACTATATTCCAAGTCGTTTTCATTCTGCCTTCAACCTGGACAAACTCTTCGTAGCCATAACAACCTTTGTCAGGGAATCTCATAAATCCCTACTGTGTGGGAATTTTGCTTGCTCTGAACCGTTTGGTTGTTCTGAACCTGGTTTCTTGAACCTTCACTGCATGGTCTAGGGGTCATCCTCTTTTCGGTAAAACTACTTAACCTCTCCTTATCTATTAATGTCCTTATCCATTCTCTTCATTAAATCCAAAACTGGGATCAAACAATCAAACCAACTCTGAAGACCCCTGGAGGAACCTAAAGTCATGAAACATGTCCCAGCTTTATCTGAAAGTCCTGGATATAACGGCTTTTCTCCTTTGGTACCGCACCGAAGCTGATTCCCTTAGCAGCTGGGTGACCAGTTTCATGACTATGACAGCGTGGGATATGAAAAAGAGGCAGAACAGCACTAAAATTCTCCATGAACCATTTGGAAGGAGCACTCTGAGTATGTCTAATACTTGCAGCAATACCCTGAAAGAGAGCTTAACAAAAGTTAGTTGCTTATTTTATTTTATTTTATTTTAAAGCAATGAAAACCTAAGTAGAAGCACGACTGTAGCCTGGTGGCTAGAAATTTCACAGGGGAAAATGAAAACTTGCATTTTGGTCCTGCTCTCAGAACTATTTGTGCTTTATTCAAAGTCTGCTGTCATATAAAACTCAAATAATAAGTTACAGATGTACATTGTAATGTGCAATCTCAAAAATACAGGGTGAGTAACCATTTCTCTTGGGTTTTATTTAAACTCAAACAGCTTCATGCAAAGTATATGTGCTGTGGAGAGCCCAAAGCACTAAGAGAAAAGCAGGCTCAGAAACCTACTGGGGACAGGGTACACAGCCACCCCTTGCCAGAATTAAGCCAAATTTTCTGCCTGTGAAAGAGACTGCAAAAATGCTCATTAGCTCACTAGATCAAAATTGTTAGATACAAAACACGATTTATACTTCTGATAACCCTGTCTGTACCCATCCTTCCTTGAACACATATCTAAGTGTGAGGTCAAAGAAACAGCATTTCCACATTCTTACTATGGTCCTAGATGACAATGATACTAGCACATGCGACTCTTCCATTCAAAACATAGGAAGGCAATTACAAAATATTTTCATATTTTCTGGACAGAGGGGTTAAGAAATTACATTTACATAAATTACAGTTGCTCAACTGAAAAACAGAAACTATTTTTCACCAGAATATTTATGCTCACTAATGACTAGCTTCCTGCCAAATTTTCCTCTAGTGGTTACTTTTATATCTAAACTACAAAGATAACTAATATTTTGGTAAGTGAGGAAAAAAAAAAAGAATCCTCAAGTGAATCTGCCACATCACCCAGAGCTTAGCTTAGTTTCATATTTGTACATGTAATTGCAGACCTTGGTTGATATATCATAAAAGCAGTATTCCAATGCTGTAATACCATGAAAAACAATGGCTAGCTTGTTGCTAGTTTGTTTACTTATCCTCACTGAAGTAGGCTGCAGCAATTCATAACAAAACATTCATCCATAACCCTTTTGTGCCTGGAATATCCAAAACTTTTCACTTCCCTATATCCCAGTCTCATATACATCCTGTATATGCGTAATACACCACCCATTCTCACAGTATGATTTATACGCTAGCACTAAACAGTGCTCTCAGAACCATTTATAAACATTAAATGTCAGGAATATTTTTCCTTATACAACACAGGGAAGTTTCAGTGTTTGTCCAAGGCATACCAACTTAGCAATAGATCAGGCTGAAACCTAGAAAAGAGAAAATGGCTTCTAGTTTCTTGATTTATGTGTGTTTTCTCACTGAATATCATCCATCAATAAAGCATATGACCCAAGGGCCACTACTATGTGCAATGTAATTTTGCAGGATCCAAAATTTAACAAAACTAAGAAATCTGGAGCTGAAATAAGGCAACTTTTGAAAACCAAAAACTATTCTATTGATTGAAAATTCTTTACCAAGAGGGTGGTGAGGCACTGGAACATGTTGCCCAGGGAAGTTGTGGATGCCCTATCTCTGGAAGTCTTCAAGTCCAGGTTGAACTGGAGTAGAGCAACATGGTCAGGTGGAAGGTGTCCCTGCCCATGACAGGGGGGTTGGAACTAGATGATCTTTAAAGGTCACTCCCAACCCAAACCAGTCTACGATTATACGATATTCCTGCCAGCCAACTATGCAATCTTATCTTTGCTGCTCAAAGGTGGTAAATATCTGTGCAAATGCTTCCTGTTAAACAGAGATTAAAGCATAGGAGAAGAAACCGCTGTACTATAATCCAGTCATCTGCCTCAGCATTTCACTGGAGGATCTGCAGCTGCACCATGTGAAACTGCACTGACCATGATAGGATTAGTCAAAACAGTCTGAAAGCCACTCTAAGTGGTTTAAGAAATAAATAAAAAATTATTTTCCCCTAAGACGTATTTTCCAATTGTGCAATTTTCTTCTTGTAGCTACTTAGCAACAGCAGTCATTTTCCATACAGGAATCCTCCTGGTACATTAAAAGAGCCCCAGGCAAACTAGCATATACAATATTCATTATTCTGAATACATAAGTGGAAAAAAGTAAAAAGGAAAAAAAAAAGTACTGAGTTCAAAATAACACTTTATTGTTTGGCAATTGTTACAAAATATCTTTGCCTATATTCCAGACACAGTTTTAAATTATTAATCATAATTGGCTTTTCTCTATATAAAAAAGGAAATTCT
The DNA here is from genome assembly GCF_000690775.1 of Eurypyga helias. NCBI lineage: Eukaryota > Metazoa > Chordata > Aves > Eurypygiformes > Eurypygidae > Eurypyga > Eurypyga helias. The sequence goes on along the minus strand of NW_010250672.1, from coordinate 26,952 downwards.
AAAAATCGGCAAATCACTGACATCAGTCCATTGCCACAATGTTCAGCCACATTAGGAGCCACCGTGCAATTCAACAGCTCTGCAACCATTCCAGATAACATTTTCTACAGTCCTAGCTGGAATAAGTGTTTCAACATCAAAAATGTTGGACACTTGCCTTCCCCAGTGTGTCTAAGGATACCAGCAGCGATAGTACTTTGGGAACAAAAATAGTATGTTTAGAAAACTTAATGTAGACAGAACCATGCCACTTCATCATCAAAATATACCTATTGCAAGACCAAATCCATTTCTAGCTCATTATAATTTAGTAGCATTGTGGTTACTCAAAGGCGCTAATTAAAATCTGGCTGTACTGTTTAAGCTCCGTCTGTTCTCTCTTCCTCTCTGACCCTCTTGGGAGATTGGTTGGAATATTCATATCCACAAGAGTAAATCATGTCCTGTAAAGATGGGTATCTCATTAATACAAGAAAGGGTGCAGAAAAAAGAAAGATGTATTGCTACTGTACAATGACTATGAACACAGTTCAGCAAAATCTTTAAGCGTGTGCATAAGCTTCTGTGAACATTCTTTAAAGTTGTTATCAAGGTTTGAAACTTTGACAGAGCAGAGAAAGTGCACTCTATTAGACTTTCAAGTAATTTTTGTCTCTGTTTTTTAACTTCCCAGCATTCTTTTCCAATCCTAGACAAATTAAATAGTTAATATCTGTGCTGGTACACTTTGAACACTTGACTCAATCCTTCATGTCGTTTCCCTGTTCCAATATCCACGGATTACATTAGCTGTTTTTGTCACAATATTGCACAGGCGCAACACCATTGCTTGGTTCCCTCAATGCTCTTTGCAGAACCACTGTTTCCTGAGCCACAGAATAAGATCAGAATAAATCTTCAAATACAACATTTGCTTGGCTCATTCAGGCTCAAAGTCCTGCTTCCCTGACTGGCTGCAGAGACATAGTTCTAATCTCATTCCCGGGATCACTGCTGGAGTGATCCAACCAGCTCAGGGCAAGGACTGCAAATTCTGCTGAGTTTCCCAGGAAACACAAGAACAGCTGACAGCCCCGTTTGTTGTAGGGTTCCCTTATACAGACGGTATGCATACATACTCATGTTTTTCCATTCCAGAGCAGCTCTATTGCCCTGAACTTAGGACTTGCATCTTCTTCACCTACAACAAGGCACAAAAACTCACATCTTACCACTCAGGTGCACTGGTACAACCCTCTCATTTTCCAGAACGTAAAATATATTAAGACTCTGTGCCTCAGTGCCGCATGGCTGACACGAATTGCAGCACTATATGGTATGGATACGATCAGCCACTCTAGAGGGGGCTAACCTTGAGTTAGTTCATTGGTGTGGTCTAGAAAGACAACATGAGAACAACCTAAGGGTTTATTTACTTTGGATTAGATGGATGATTGCACAAACAAGCACATATACATGGACACATACAGCTGCTACTCTAAAACATCTAGATCAATTAAGTGGTTCTTGCATGCTAATTAAAGCCTACTGAAAAAGGGATAAATAAGGCATTTGCAATCAGTTTGAAGGAACTTCTCTACACACATGTTTGCCTCTACTTGATCATGAGTCACTGTGGATAGGCAAATTAATTATCATACTCCTTTCCTGTCTTAATTCATTAAATATCTGAAGGCTTTGCAGGTTTTACTTTGCAGACAGTATTAAAGTACTATTGTCATGATGACACCTATATGATTAGAAGAGAATTGATTGAAACTTGCCATAATCTGCCCAGAGTTAATGCTTTCAGCAGACAAAGTAGTATATCACTGTTACAATACCCATGCAATCAGCATTTATGACACAGCACTATGACTAGTGGTAAGTCAGTGTTCACAATGGAAAGCATATGAGAAACAGCACATTGCTTTAAACAGTTTCATTCTGGTCCCTTTGAAGACAGTAATAGTTTGGCTTCAAACTTAAATTAGAACTTTCTAAGACCCTAAAAACGAAAACTAGGAAACAACTCTGCAGCCAGCAATCTTGGTTATAAAAGTAGTCCATCTGAACTGGAAAAAGAACATTCTCTAGAAAAACAGCAAAAGGGAGGAATTTGTATAATAGCAGATAAAACTGGCACTCACTGAAAATACATCATAATCACTACCATTTGAAATACAAATTCAGGGGAGGGGGGGGGAACTAAAATGAAAAAAAAAAACCAAAACCCACAAAACAACCCTCAGATACATTTAGTTATCCACTCAGAATAACTGCAACAGTTGTTTAGGATAAAATCACATGTTATTTGTTATTTAAGAAAATCAGAATAAGGTAATCTTAATAGAGTGGGGAAGAATTAAGTGGGGAAGATCACCTATTAAAAAGCTTTAATGAAATGACCAGAGACAACAACAACTATTTCAGTTAGATCTCCTAGTGCAGACAAATTTACAAAAAATATAACATAGTAGACCATTCCCTGAGTGATCCACTGTAGGAAAGCAATGAAGCAGAAAGTGGTATGCCCTGGAACAGAGTTATAAATTTAAAAAAAAAGAAAAAGGCATAAGATGAGCATAAGGTGAGTTGTTTCATATAGGAAAATGGGCAGTTGTCCAAATTAGGAATAGGTAGATGTAAATTACCTGTGCTTCCCTTTGATTTCACCACTGGAAAAGCTGTATTGGAGTATTTAGTTTTAGGATATTGTTATCACAGTGTGTTGAAGAAAATCAGAATGTCATAAAGGTGTATTTTAAAATCAATATATGGACAAAAATGTTAATTTGAGAAATCATTTCAGGACTTAGCTATCAAACTCTAACTGCTGTGTCTCGGCCAGCTGTATATTCTAAAAACAATGGATGTTAACCTTCATCTGGACAGGGCAGGGTGGGGCTAAGTGCTAGATAACCACTTATTAACTACAAGTCTGGTTTGTAAAAGGAACCTCCTAATATAACCTCCTGAAATAAATAAATTTCAACCTAAGAATATTGGTCTGAAAGGACAGCAAATTTGAAGTAAAAAACCAAACCTTTAGTGAATACATTATACAATGTATCTTTTTCCAGTGCTTCTAAAGAAAAGGCAAATATTAACAAGCATAAACACATAGACTTTATAGAGGAGGGCAGTCACTCAGCATATCTGGATATGTGCCAAGAGTCTGAGATTTAAAAAAAAGAAATTAAGAGTAAGAATTTGCCCAGGTTCAGAGCTGTTGAGTGAGCAACGAAATCAGAAAGCTTTATGTTTTCTGCATCAGATGATTGTTGGTCCAAAACTGAATGAAGCCTTATGCTTTTTTCTTACTCAAGTGTCTCAGTGGGTTTTGGCAGATACTTCTGCCCAATGACAATGCTGAATTAATATCATGTGCAATATCACTTGGAAGAGTGGGGTTTTTTACCAGTGAACACCATTTTGAAACTGTCTTTAATGGAAATAAACATCTGAAATCTGGAGCACAGTGGTAATAACTGTTGTAAGCAGAAATGTCAACCTTGTGAGTTAGAGGGAAGTAGAGGAAATTCATGGCTCTTAGGAGAAAGAGAATTAGCACAAGTGTACTAGCCTAATTGGCCTCTGACAAATGAAGTCTTGCTGGTAGATATCATGGGAGACCCTGGAACTTCCCTTCTCTGAAATGAGCAGCCACCCTTATTCTCACAGTTCACAAGTGTGATTCATTAAGGCAAAAAGAAGAAAAAAATTTAAAAAATCCAACATGTACTCCACATGCAAATACCAGCATATAGCACCCTTTTTACAATAATACCATGATTTGCAAAGCTATAGCATTTCAGATTGTTTTAAGAGCAGTGTTATGAAGCTTATAAAGAGAGAGGTCTAGTCTGGCAGCACAACTTGCTTCTCTTGCAATCACATTGTGGGCAGCAGAGTTTACTGACATCTTTCCTTCACTTCAAAGTAAGGCAGTTCTGCCATCTTCTACCTTCCTTGACTAGCAGTCACTAAAACTTGGCATCCAGATTTTCACTACTCTGTCTTCCAGGCCACATCTTATTCACACTGCTAGTAATACATTGGAAAAGAAAGATACTGCCACAAACTCAGGAAACCCCTAAGCTGCAAACTACTGGATACTGGAGTAGTGTTCTTGAGGAAATGTTATTATAAATTGATTCTATTCTTTTATCGTCAAATATGCATCCACTTTTACCACTTCTTAAGACAGGACATTGTGCTACATAAACACTTGATCTGACCCAGTGTAGCCATTCTTTTGTTCTTGAAGTTCATTCGAATCAAACTGTTTGCTTAGCCTAATATACTACTTAACTTCTGTTTCAGAGATGAAATCAAATGTCTTTGATCTCATGGATTATACGACAGCAAACTATAAGCAGACTGCATCCTATATATATGAGAAAATAGTTTAGAAATGGTCTACATCCATTGATAAAAACACATAGCAAAATAGTATTTTTAAAAAGCCGAGTATATGGGGAAGAATTAGCAAGACCGTGTAATGTATTTTTAACTAGTTTATCAAAACCAGAGAAATCTCAAACTAGGGGAAAACATGCCACAAGTCTCTGTATCAGCCACAGAATTCAGTCTTGCAGATACACACCTATGACCACTCTTCCCCACCAGAGCACAGGAAGAGACTTCCCTCTAGCTTCTAATTTTGTAGAAACCAGAAACATTTCACACAAGGTCCAGGGCCATTTCCTACAGAGAATCTTCTCTAAAGCAAGTGTAAAGAAATTCTTCTGGATATATTTAAGACCTGCAAACTAATTCCAAGTAATTATTACCAGGAGATAAAAACTCTTGCAAAACTTGCATTCCATCATAAAGGGCAGAAACAGTGCCACGAGAGCAAGGGTACTGCAAAATACAGACTTGATTTCTGAGGGCCCAGCTAAACCCACTCTTGATCACAGTAAGTCATTTCCACAGCTACAGGTGACAGGTAGCCCAAAGTGACCCACGGTCATAATGACATTCTCACATTCAAGAGGACAGAAGACATAACTGCTTCATGTTTGCAAACTGTGCTGAACACTGTGATTAAAAGTAAACAAGGGCAAGTGCTAAGTTAAGAGAAGTGAAATCAGGGGCATAACAATACACACCTATATAAGCCCTTGAGCACAGAAAAGTAAAATGGCAACCCATCATAAAGTTCCCTTTATACAGCTAACAGGACAGACAGACTCAAACTGTTGTCTGCTCAGCCATGAACATACCATGGGATGGGAGCACAAACACTTCACAACTGGAAGCTGATCTACACCACAAAACCTCCTGCAAAATCCACACTTACGTGTCCTTTTGGACTTATCTAAATAATTATTTATGTTATGTTCACTACCATGATTGTCTGGACATCTTTTAAAATGTCTGTGCTGACCCAAGCCATATTTTACTTCTCTCTCACCTAGTGTCTGTCCTAAATTTCTCTTCCTGTGTCTGATAACTCTGTCTTCCGCATTACTTGTTTCCCAAGTGTTCAGCAGTATGTTCTTCACCCACAATAAAAAAGGGTTGAAGGGAGAAAAGGATAAGAGTTAGTAGAAAAGTCATATTTTCTCCCTGGAAAATATGAAGCAACTGCATTGCTCACATGAAAGAAGAGAGATCGGATTGAGAAAAATGACAGACCACAGATACCCCTCCTAGAGGATAAGTCCTCAGGGTACCCAGCAGCACACAGCAAACTTTCCATCATCCCACCGGTTCTTACAAGATGAACCCATGTGGATTGCTCCCCATTACTCAGGGAGTCCTACAGATTACCCTAAAACCAGGAATGCACACACGTTGTTTGCATAAGTAAGACACGGTGGAAATGGAGTTAAAATATAACCATCTTTCTGTCTATTAGTGCAGAATATCTAGTTGTCTAACTGGAATTCAAAAAGAAGCTCGGGCAAATTGTTTTCCCATGTGACATCTAAGAGTCATGAAAAAAAAGACAGTCGTGCATCAGGATGTATTGAAGCATTAAGATGAACAGACTGTAAGCAGTTCTGGTCATACTGAGAAGAAACTACATAAGATTACGGTCACTATTTGGTTAGTAAAGCTTATGAAAGGAGACAGTCGTATTTTTATTTCTACATTTTAAATGGATCAAGATTAATTAAAAAAATAAGAAATGTTAAATAGGAATCAAGTTAGCTTTTGGTGATGTAATTCCATTTTCTCTTTGTAGATGTTCTGACCTTGTTTGCCAAGGTAGCAAGCTTTCCTTCTATCCTTCAGGCCCTTTGCCAGCTTCTTCTCTTTCCTAAGTTATCATAATCTGTTGTGAACTGTACTAAAATCTCAGACATTTGTGCAGCAATTGGATGGTGTTACTAACAAGAAGTTTCTGAGAGAATACATGTAGGAAATAATTTCAGAATGAGAAGACCCATGCGGAACAGCACGTTACCACTTTCCTGCAAGATACAAAAAGGTGACCAGACATTTGCTGTCTCTGCATGTCAGAAAAGCATAGAAAGAATAAGGTGGTTTTTTTTTCCTTAAAAACTCCTTCCTAAACCAGGGATCCATGGAAAATCAGAGCAGTGTTTCTGAGAAATAAGGAGGTTAGGAAACACTCACATATATTTTTATGCATTTAAATATCATTCTCCTTAAATGCCTGAGTTTTCCTAGAAATTAATTGGGTTTGATCCTTTCTTTTTCACCTTACCAATTTCCAAATGCAAGATGATGAGATGCCATTTCACCAGATCAGATTCCCCAAGATAATACCAGCTTTAAGAGCAGATGAACTCTCCCTCACATTTTGACCCATCTCTAATCTCTGAGCTGATTAAATTAATTGAATGTCATACATATATACTGTCTAAACAATGCAGCTAATGTATGAACCTAAGAAAGAAAAATTAAGTTCCTATGAAACAAGTTGACAATGAGTATTTCAATGATTTTTTTATGCTCACAGTATTCTGCTCAGAATCTGAAAGAGAGTTAGGGTACCAAGATTTATGCCTACTTCAGTATATGGGAGATAGAATAAAGATTCAGATTCATTAGGAATTAGGGCTACTTCCTGCAAAAAAAGGAGCCTTCAGCTGATGAAAACAGGAAGCAATATTCTGGTGCTTAAAAGTATGTTTTTGAGTAAGCTTTTAAATAAATAAATAAATAGATAAATAAATAAACAAATGAAAGACCAGTGTGGGAAAAGAGACCACATCATGCAAGGTAACACCTCTGTTACAGATGAAGATAAAATTCAGCTCAATCAATCAGTATCAGAGGGTGGAAACAGTCAAAGAGGCAAAAGCAAACAAGCTGTGACTTTAAAGAGTGTCAAAATGTTGGTACCTGTGCTTCCTCATCAATGCTGGAAGCAGAAGAAATATGACGATGGAACTGCAGTGTCTAGCCCTAAATGAAGGCATGGACATCCTGAGCATATCAGAAACTTAGTGGTACCAGCATACAAAATACACAGGAAAAAGTAGATCAACCAATTATACCAGAAGCAGATGGAGTACCTCTGTATGGTACAGAGAGTCTAATCAAAACAAATAGATGAGCTGAGTACCACAAAGTAGCATAGACTCTGTAGGGATTGAAATATCACGCCTAAGCAAGACGAAATGACTCTGGGTCCACCAACTGGAATGATGACATAATTTCTGATATGCTTAGGGACATGAGGCAACACATGCAGAAAACATGATAAGAATGTCAGATTTTAGCTATCTCTATGTTGGTAAATAGAATATATGAGGATATAATACAACCAAATAAGACACCATTAATTATTATTTCATGGAGCAAATAGATAGTCCGCGTTAAAAGATGTAGTGCATGACGGTTCAAAAATCTTGCATAGTGGAAGAGCCCTATAACAGCAAACATAACATGCCTAGGTTCAACATATCTGCAGAATTATGAAACTCTAAATGCTCCCTACAATTGTCCTCAGCCTAAAAAGACATAAAAATAAAGAGTCTTATTAAAAATCCACAGCAGGAGCTGAGAGATTTAAGTCCTTAGAAGTGGCTACTCAAGGACACCATCTCAGGAATGCAGAGACACTCAGGAAAGGCTTGAGAAAGGGCAATGAGAAGTCAGCAGAGAAGGGGAGGTAGATTAGAAGCAAGAAGGCAACTTTCTAATAGCTGAAATTGTGCCTAAAGGAAGAAAACAGAAAGACTGATGAGCTCTGGGAGGTTAAGTGTAAGCACACAACAAGGCAGGCAAAAAAAGCATTGGAGGAAGAATTGAAGAAGCAAAACTAACGGTACATTTTTCTTGAAAGACATCAGGAGCAGAAGCCTGCCAAGGTGTCTATAGGGCCAACGGAAGATCAGGGCACAAAAACAGCAAGCAGAGCAAAAAAAGCAATCATTCGCAGAAGTATGTGGAAGTAGCTGGAGGGTTTTTAAAGGAAACCTGAACTTTGTGAGGGACTCAGAAAAAGATTTGTCTGAAATTCAGGCAAGTGTAGAACGGACTATAGAAAGATTTGAGAAAGTGAATACAAACAAACTGCCAGAACCAGGTGGTATGCACCCAGAATATCTAAAGGAACTCAAGAATGAAATAGTTAAGTCATAATGATGAGTTGTACACTCTCAAACCTGCTTCTGTACATTATGATTGGCGAATGGCAAACATGGCAACTTCAAAGGAACACTGTAGGGTAGGTCTGTGAAGCTGCAGGCTGTACTGGCAATTTAAGAGAACATATGAGAATAAAATTAACAGACACATCAGCATAAACGTGATTTAGTCAGGAAAAGTCAACACAGCTTTTGCTGCTGTATTACCTTCTTGGTATTCTTGGATACAACTGACAATCGAGTTCAGGTTTCAAAAGCCTTTTACTGAAGCCTCTTGCCAAAAGTATGAGGAACTGCTGAAGGCTTTTACCGAACTGTATGACTGTACACAAATTTGCAGATGAAGTTCAGAGTAAGTAAAGGTGAAGACACGTAAGGAAAGATAACCCCAAATTTATATGTACAATGGCACAATGATACACACTGAGCTGACCATTACCATGAGTCACTGAAGTTCACTAAATACTCAGAAGCTCCACCTGGCTCAGGAAACCCCTACACTAACAAGGCAGGGAGAGTATTAGATATGCATTCACTATTCCCTCTTGCATGTTCTTACCTTTCTCCCTACTATCAAGAGAGTCGTGCTAAAGAGAAAGGCCAGTGTATACTCATCATCAGTCTTCAAGCTTGTTCAGAATTATAACCTCCCCAAAAGTGACACTGCCAGTAATTAATGTTGTGCAACAGTTCTTTTCATATTTTCATCTTCTTAAAACAGTTTGGGTTGACATTTATTGCAGGGATTTCCTGTGCTGTACACAGGCTAATTTTTTCCATAGATAATCTGCAATGTTCCCAAGGACATTGCTAAGGAAAGTGCATCTTTTTGTCTGCATTAAAAAATTCATTGTCCCTTTATTGACTATCATCTCACACATTTCTCTCCTTTGAAGCATACATCAAAAACATAGCAGAATCTGACCTGTATGTCAGGAAAGTCTTCAGCTTCTCTGTGAAATTCTACTTCAATTTGACCAAATTAAATAGTTTTTATCAGCTAAAATCTCTCAATCTAAGAAGAAAATTATTCTCAAGTCTCATTCCACATGTTTTAAGAATATCATCTACTTTCATATCAACTTTCAGCTCAGTTATTCTAGCACTGCCTTTAAGCTTAAATAGCACTATCCATTACCTGAAGATTATGGTCCTTGACTCAGAGGTCTATAATATCTCTCATACCTCTTCCAGACCTCTTCCTTTCAATTTAGAGTTTATACATTTTTTGCTCATATTCTAGCACTTTGTAATTTTCTAGCCCACGCATGACCTGAACAAGGCTAACTAGGATTATATAAAATATAATACAGAACCTTATACAATTGCATAGATATTTCCCTATATCACAGGATATAAGAATCACTGAGTTAGAAAGTGATCTTGAGATTGCTTAGTCCTCAAGCAGGGTCAGCAAGATCATGTTGCTTATCCTTAAACTTAGCCAGATTTTTAATATCTGCAGAGATGAAGACTCCACAGTCTTTCTGGGAAGCCTGTTCCAGTGTTTGCTCACCCTTACAGTACCAAAAAAAAAAAAAAAAAAAAAAACCAAAAAAACCACTTATGCTTTTGTAGTATTTCCTGTGTTTAAGTCTTTGCCCATTGCCTCTTGTCCTGTCTCTGGTCAACACTGAAGAGTCTGGCTCCATCTTCTTTACTCCATCCCATCAGGTATTTATACAGCTTAATAAGATCCCCCTGAGACTTCTCTCCTCCAGTCTGAACAGACCCAGCTCTTTCTCCTCCTTAGATGCTCCAGTCTCTTAATCATATTTGTGACCCTTTGCTGGACTAACTCCAGTATGTCCATATCTTTTCTGTACTCTGAAATGTCGGCTGAACACCTGAGCATCTTGCCTTGATTACAGCTGCATTAACAGGATCAGTTGATAACCATCCAATTAACAACTAATATATTGATGTATGCGTACATATCTCTAAACATACTTAAGTATACTCAAGTTGAGGCATACTTTAGTTGCTTTCAGACAGGGAGATCTCAGTTTACAGGGGCAATTGACAATATTTCTTGCTAAGTATGTGATCTTTCAGTTTATACCATTACAATTCAGTTTCACAGTTCAGCAAATGGTATAGTTCAGTTGCTACAGACCTTAAGCTTTGGGGATTTTAATCTTCTCCAATTTAGCTGATATTTTCTCCTGTGATTACCGCCCAAATGTTTCAATTAGTGTTGATCAAACCAATTGGGTTTTCTTTGTCTGGAAAATCTGGTATCAAAAGAATAATCAGATAACTGTGGCACAATCAACTTTTGGTAGGTAAGTGTTTCATTTTAATTAATTTTCTCTTCACCATCTAGTTTTTAATCCCTTATCTTTCAAAATGTGGTCTAAAGCTTAACATAACTGAAGTCAGACTGTAAATAATTACTCACCACTTTCCTTTTCAAATAGATACTGTCTTTGCCAGTATATAATCAAGATATTTACAATTTGACAGATGATAGAAACATTGGGTTTGGAATCTCAAGAATAATTTCTCTCATCCTAATTTAAATACACTCATCTGTAAGTCTCAATTTCACCTTTGTTTAGTCATTTTCATGTCCATATACATATTTTTTTCAGCCATCCTGTCTGTCTCATACATCAGTATTGAAAACACAGGCAAAGAAGGCTTTTTAAATCATATCTAAACTATTTCCAGCAAAATCTCCACTTCAGAATCTTAACCTAAGAAACCCTGTCTGATTTACAGAGGAAGTGAGAACTTAAAATTTCCAGTTATGCCTCAGGTTTAAATATGAATATTTAAAGCTCTTTATAATGTTAAGTGCTGAGAAAAGTAAAGTCTCAAAAGTCTATAAATTCTACTAGTCCAGTTCATCTATGAACTCTAAAATAGAAATAATACTGGTCTCTTGGCCTCAGTGATTTTGAAACAGTGTCTTATAGTAAACAATCAAAAGACTTACAAGGTAATAAACTTAATACAAGTCTCCATAATATTTTCCTAGCAACATTTAACATAAGGACTTTACCATACATTACACAATGATGAGGAAACATGGAATAGTTGTTCATCAGTTACACGTCTTTTATTTTGTGCCTGAAGAAGAGATTTTATAAGAAATATCAAGCAATCATGTAATTACACTTTTACCATATACTATGCATGCCTAATAAAGCCAAATTATGAATTAATTTTTAGCAGTTCTTACAAATTTTGCAATCTTCATATTTTTCGTTTGATGTTCTGTATTTATCTGGTGAACACACCACTGAAAAAGTAATTAGAAGCATTTCCCTCATTAACAGTAAGGCATCAAGCGTAAACATCTATGCATACTTTGCTTTTGATTTCCTAAAATACAGTTTCACAGCTGAAAGAATACTTTCATTTCAATGGAGAAAACACATTGCTTCCCAGGCAACATGCTGGAATGTACCAACAGACATTGTCTGGCACGCTAAGGAGTGTTGTGATATCTTCCATTAAATATACAATTGGATGACAAAAACAATCTTTCTTCATTCTCATACAAATCAGCATTCCAAAAATAAATGGAAAGAGGAAAAAGGAAGACAAGAAACGTTTACAAAATAACCACAAGAAACACACTATTCATATTTTACCTCTTCTCTTCTTGGGACAAACCAGGAGAAAAAAAAAAAAAAAAAAGAAGCAGCCTCCAAAACACTAAGATACCCAGAAGATGCAGTTTGGTTGTCCAGGAAAGTATTGCGTTTATACTCTGTTCAGATACATACAGTAACCAGTAACAGAAGACACTTGATTTTAAATAATCTGGTGGTGATTTAAAGTTGGCCTTTCAAAGAAAAAATATTTTGTATATAACAACAATCATATATTTTGTCTAACGTGGGTCTATAAGAAGCAACTTGCATTCAGACTAAAGACAGTTAAATTGTGGCACTGAATGTAGCCAGTAATGATTGCCTTCAGGGAAAAGGACATGCACATCATTACAGCTCAGAATTTGCACCCTAGAAACCATGTATGCCAATATGACCAGCAATATCTATCACAAATCATTTCTATACAGATCAACAGAGAAAATCTCTGTCATCTTAGGTAACGGCCTCATGTCAAAACCTTTCCATAACCATTTCTTCAGTCATTGCTACACTCATCAACCTAGCACTCTACTCATAGAAGTATTATGCCTTTGTTTCTCCTTTGAAAAGGTTAAAAAAGAAAAAAGGAGACTAAAGGGAAACTCTTATGTGAAGAACATGCATGCTAGACTTACAAATCCAGTGTGCAACACTGACCATATCCTTCTTGCTGCCTGTTTTAAACCTGCAGTGCCACAGTCAGCACTTTCCAACGCACTGAGGCCCACTGTCTTCTATGGGACTTTAGGTTGCCATCTGACCCACAGTGCAAGGTGGGAATTTGACAGTGCGTTTCCTTTTTGCAATCCTTATTTTCAGACTTACTTGTTTCTTGGCATTCCATTTTCTGGTAGCTCCTTCCTAAACCTAAGCCACTACTTCAATGGGACCAGAACAACTGCTGGCAGGTTGCATGGTTTTCTGATCCAAGATTAAAATGCACACATACACATTTTAACTCTCTTTTTTTTTTTTTCCAGATCTGCTCTTTGATTTGGATTACAGTACGGTCTAGCAGAGAGTAGAGTTGACTCTGCAAAAGGGGTGACAAGTAACTGTGACAATCACCAGCAGGAGGGCAGGAATATCTCAAGCCAGCATAGCTAACAAATTCTTCATAATGGGAAACCACTGTCTTACTTATTTTTGTGCAATGTCAACACCCATATACTGTGCTCTTAGCCTTTTTGGTTGCAGTCCATTCATTTTTAAACAGGTAAATTAATTTTAACATGTGATAGGATATTTTTATTGGCAACTACTTTTTATTAAATATAAAGTCAACTCCAAACCCCTTCACACCTGAAATGATCTTCAAATGCACCTAAGTCTCTCAAAGATCCCTCAGAAAGAAAAAAAAAAAAGGCAAAAATCTCTGTATAAATACATACACACATGCACCATTTCATACACACAAAGCTAGAAGGCATTCTACGTATCTGCAGAACATGCTCATGCATTACCTTGAACACAGGAATTATATATGCATTTAACCCTGCACTGAGAAATAAAATTATTAGTTTCATGGCCGTCTTTTCAAATCAGGTATTGCTTTCCAACAGTCAGTAAAATAATGTAGCATATTAGAACAGGAAATCAGAAACTAAAAAAAAAAGGTGATTAAAACCTAGAGGTCCAGAATTTTATTTGTGCAGTCCCAAATAACCACTTCTGGGAAAACATGGTGTTGAAAAAACCTTGGCCCAGGTCTTACTACCTACAAACAATCTGTCTGTTAGAGACCCTAACACACAAACAAAACAAGATACGATATGCTCTGTGTGAATATACTGATGTCTCCTTTTCACTGTATGAACATTCATGTACTATGTTATTATCACTTTATGAAAAACTAATTGGACTCGTACACTTCCTTGCTTCTTACATGTCTGAATGGTTAAAGCAGGAGAAAAGGAATAATAGTTGCTAGGTTAACTAAAGTTCTTTTTGAGAGTACGTAATTCAAATAATTTAGTCTTGTCTAATATTTAAATATAATAAAATGTATTTTCAAATAGTAAATATTTTATTCAGGAAATTATTTTTTAAAATCTCCCCACTGGGAAAACAATGTAAAAGCACACATAAGTGCATATTTTTTTTTTATCTACACATATTTATATATGGGGATTTATCTGGGAAATAAAATATTTCTCTCTCATTTCATTCTATGCCACAAGTTCTTTCCCCTTAACAAAAGAAATCATGTTATCAGTATAAAGTTCTTAATTTCCCAGGGCTGAACTCCCAGGCCTGAGACCTACTTATGCATTCCCTCACTCAGATAAGATGCATATAAATACCAATTTTACTACCAATAAAAGGACCTGCCTAAAGCCAAATCAGAGCATGCACACATACTCACCACTTCTGCCACTGACATAAATGCTTAAAGAAATGAAACACTCAGAATTCAGAACAGCAAGACAATAAAATATGCAACAGGTTTCATGAGCCCTCTATATCGAACTACTAAACCTACATAGATTATAATGCATATAGCTATAGCACCCCCTGGCCTCCAGAATTAAGGGAGTTGATGAAAAACTTAGACTGCAATTCTCACAGAGAACTCCTCAAGAATAAAATGAGAGAAGAGTGAATTTTTATTTTGCCCCCTTTTGTCTCTATAGAGGAACTCTGCAAAGTGATTTCCCTGAAGATTGCAATCCATAATATGCGGTTATGCAAAATATAAGGAAGACTACTTTCTTCATCCAATCCAGAAACAGAGATCCTACTATGCAGAGTTGACTATTTTTCCACTTCTTAATTCCAGGAAAGGTTGCAAAATGCAACTATGAAAAAGTCAAATTAAGAACCTGTAGATCTCCCTGATACACAATATTAAATATCCAGGATGATGAAAGGAGCAGTGGGACTGATAACCTAAATGCTTTGTCAAGTAAATTCTGTTTCTGATTCAATCACAGTGAGACTACAGAAAACATTGCGGGTTTTCTCTCTGTAAAAGATGTTGCTAAGGGTACCCAGACAAATGAGCATGCAAGAGAAGAGAGGAAGGAAAAAAAAAAAAAAAGAAAAGCAAGGATGGAAATAGAAAAAAAAGTATCACAAAGTGTATAGAGGGTGCTTTCATCTGAGGAGGAGTTTGATACAGAAGCTATTTTCCAAACAACTAGAAGTCTTCTAAAAAGTAGACAGCCTTTTAAAGATAAAAATAAACTGAAGATATAATGTTAAAACATTCAAGGATGTGTCTGTGACTAAAACAGCTGTGCCCAGTGATACTCGGACAACAAGATTTCACATTACTATAGCACTACCAGCATGAAGATTTCAACAAATCTGGTGAGATTCATTAATTAAAGGCATATGACAGCCATCTAGGGCTACTCCTGCCTCAGTAAGAAATGACAATGGGGAAGGCCCACGGAAGTCACACAAGAAATTGTCAAGAGCCAGAATTAGAGTCAGGGGACAGGAATAGTAAAGAACAAGACCTGGGCACAGACTGTGCATGTGAAATGGGCCCAGAAAAATTCACTTCGAGTCCTGTACTGCAGTCAGACAATTGGCCTTCTTCCCATACACTGCTCACATTCATAAATTAAAATCTAGCACAATGACTTGTGTATCTGAATGGAATTTCTAAAAGATAATCTGCCTTGAAAATTACTTAGAGAATTGCATCTTTTCCACTGGCTAATTATCCCCTTCTTAAAAACTTGCACCTTTTTTCCAAGCTTTTGACCTTAACATATTTCACCTGCTGTCTCAAGGAGATTTCTATTTTGAAGCTATTATTCATATACAGAAATCAATAAACCATTATTAAATTTATAAGGCTGACTGCGTTTGGTTGAAACATCCGAAGCAGGTGTTCTCCTGGAGCTCTCCTACAACTTGAGGGTTGATTTAGCCCACAGACCACAGCTTTTCTGAAGCAAAATCCCCTGGAACACATATAGTGTGGAGGTGAGTTTCCTCAGCACCAGCTGTCTTGCTTTCTGGGCCTGTTGCTATCCTGCTGCACTACTTGCCTGTGTGGACACGTCCACAATACGTCAGGGCAAGCATGGTGTGCAGTCTTTACTTCCAGACCCATCACCCTATATGTGGCCAAAATAAAACATTAATTGTTTGAACTAAACTAACAAAACTGCCCAGATCACCCTAGACTTAGGTCCTCTTATTTTTACCAGTATTTTGTCCTCTCTACACTTTGAGCGATATTTTGGTATTCCTTCCAAAATACAACTTATATTTTGTTCCCTTGTTGAAATACATCCTCTACTCTCCATAGTGAAAAGGTATTTCTTCACTTATGTATTCTGACTATGTCCAATTTAACAACTGTGCCAGGCTCACTTAGAAGCAAGAAATATATAAAGAAGCGTGTCTCTTTTGCCAGATTTTATAAATACTTCAGCTCTTCATACACAACAACGTTCAGTATTCAATTACCTTTACAAGAAACAAGATGTTATGGATTTTTTTAAAAGGTCATCCAGGTAAAATATAAAGCCCTCATCTCTGCCCATACAAAAGAATAATCTGAAAAAGTTCACATGTGCATGAATAAAATTGTCATTACTGTTTGCCTAACTCACATGGCTTTGCAGGGTTTTAATAACTTAAGTGAAACACACAGAAATCTACAGTGAATGCATATTTGAGAAACCTGATAATGGGAGTATAACAATACTTTTCAGAGCAAAAGCAAAATACACTTTTAGGTCTGAAAGGAAAGATGTTGGAGGGACAGCAGGGAAGGAAGACCCAAGCAGCGTCTCTCCAGAATGAACTTACTGATATATGACATTCACCCTGTGCTAATGGCTTATTCATTATAGAGAAGAATGTTTTAATATAGGTCTGTATGTGTATATAAGTGTACACACACAACCATACATGGATGTATATATATATATAAATATATTCATTAGAGAATGAAGCCCAAGTCTTTCACAATACTTGTTCAGACTCAGAGAAGGAAGCAGCTGTACTCCAAAGGGGAAAAAAAAGTCGCTTCTAAAGTAATTACAAAAATTGCAGCTTTGTGATTCACTTCTTTCACACAGTTCTTGTGGCAGTTTGACTTACTTTGAAGCGAGAATAAGGTACAGAAATTGAAGGCTGTTAAATTTAGGTGAATTTTACTTTTGACTTCTGTGTACTATCTGAAAACATTTTTGCAACCGAAACCATCTTTGAACCATGAAATTAATCAAAGTCTCCTAATCCATTAAAGACAGAAAAAAGTCAGAAGCTTGTTCAACATCTGAGCCGTATGAACGTTTCACTGTTCCAGCTGAACTTCTCCCTGCTCGAGACGTGCAAACCTTCTTGTCACTGTCACTCACATCACTTGCAGAGGTGATGGAGCTGGTAGCTGCAGGCTCCAGAGACACCTCCAACCAGTCTCTGCCTTCAGCAGACACTGTCATCAAGAAGAGCAAGGGCTGCCCATGGAGGAATCTGGGAGAAGCACACATGCAGGGAGCTATCACACAGACCAGGCAGCAAAGTATTGATGAGCAGCATCACCAGCCGGGAAGATGCTGAGAGAATAGAGGGACAGTACTGAGACTGAAGTCTGGAGGAAAGAATAAAGAGCAAAAAAATAAAATGGATAGAGACAAGGAAAAGGAAATAAGCAAGAGGAAAAAAGTGGTGATTGTCAGCCAGTAGAAAGTTCATCAGCAAAGGGACTAAGAGCTTCCTCCTGAACCAGGCATCTGCGAACGTACGTTGAAGGCAAGTAGTATGAAAACACAAAACTGCTTCAGCCTGTGTGTTACAACTCATGACGGCAAAGCTGAACACGCCTTCCAGCCTAACCCAGCCAGAGTGCATGCCACCAGTGGATTGCTACTCCAGCGTCAGCTGCAGTTGAGCTGAGTGGGTGGTGAATTCTTCCTTCACTTCCCCTGATTGTAGGACAAAGAAGGCTGCAAAGACAAGCAACATTACTACAAGTTTTCTTTGCAAGCATTTGCTGTGTTACATTCTGCAGAAAGGGTGGGCTTGCCAACAGACTGCAAGAAATCCTTCCCCAGGATGTAGGGGGCCTGTGTGTCTCATCTAGCTGCACATCACATTACCTTACAAACTGACCCACAGGTCAAAACCGAAACAAAACATGACAGACAGGAGAGGTTTCTTTACCTCACAGGCCAAAACATCTGGATCAACTAAGACAAGGAAGTTGTTGGTTTAAATACATACCACCAACAGAACAGAAAACCAACTTTCCTGTTCTGGTTGCCAAGGAAAAGTGAAGAAAATTCATGAAACCAAACAACAAAGTTCTTTTATAAATATTTTAATTAAGGACTACCACAACAGCCTAACATCCTCTGAAGTCAGCAGGCAACTTAAGAGAGGTGACTTATTTTGCTATTTAAATTTAACAGCCACGCTAGTATGAACAGAACAAGTCTGCTATGAGGAAGGGAGGGAAGAAAAAGGGATAAGGGAGTAAGAGGGAAGGGAAGAAGAAGAGAAGGAGAAAAGGAAAGAAAGAAGCTGTCATCAAGTAGGAAACAATGTCAATGTTTTCATTTACCAAATAGGGGTAAGGTTCATGGCTTAAAGTTCATAAGTCTCAAAGATTTTGCAAGAACTTATGAACTCTGACAATGCTTAACAGTGAATGCATTTTTTATTAGCTCTTAATTTCAGTCATAGTATTTCTTCACCTCCCCACTGACAACTTTTTTAGGACAGCAGCATTAACAGTTCCATGAAGGGAAAGGGAGCAGGTCATGAAAACTAAGTTTTCTTAAGCCCAATATTATAACTTAGAAGTTATACTAGAAATAAGAACAAGAAAAAGAAAAAAAGGTTAATGACTGTATTCTTAATACCTCTAGATGTACAGATCGCTTCAAAAGTACTCAAGGTAGGCCGTTGTAATACTAATATAATGCTGTAAAAGAATATGGTGCCAAGAATTGTAACTTTGATAATGCAAGTCATTCTTCAGAGCCATAAACTGCGGGGAGAGGTGGAAAAGACTGAAAAAGTAGGACTGGGGAGCAGAGAAGCCAAGAAAGGAAGTTGCATGAGAGATCTGGGATGTGTAGACAAGGTAAGGAAATAATATAAAAAGAATGAGTGATAAGAAAGTGAAAAGCAAGATAAAAGCAGTCGTAAAAAAGAAAGTAACAGAGACTAGGGCCTAGATCCAGAAAAGCTCTTATGTTCTTAACTTCAAGTATGTTATTAAATATATGAAGCACACTGCAAATAAATTTAATGATGTATTTTGCAAGACAGAGGAATTAACAATCAAGGAAAGAAAAGTAACAAACCAAAGAGCAATAACATCTGAAGGAAGAAGAAAAAAGGTCAGCAGAAGACTGGAGTGAAACTAAGCACAAGATGTGAGCCATCCTCGTCTCAGGGTGCTTTCTTTTGAGTCCTCAGTGTTAATGAATCTTTGGATAGCCTAAAAATCATGCACAGTAACTTCTCAAATTAAAAATTGCTGGACCCAACATGGAGAAATTACATATCATTTGGCAAAAGAAGATGAGATAATCATTGAACAAAAAAGTTTAATCACATAGATGCAACTCGTAATGGTTTGACTGCAACAAAACATAAATAACAAAGTCCAAATCAGTCATACTTATACATACGCAAACAATTTCTAATTTTAAAGGGATGGTTTCACAGATGTGAAAGTAATAAGAATTAAAATCGGTTGAAAGCAGATGTTTGCCTACAAAATATGAATGGTATTTGAAAACTTTTTAAGCATAATTTACTGGCTGTTGGGAAATGCTGTAATTCATCAAAATACCGTGGTTCAAAAAACAAAAAGGAAAATCAGATTTGGTTCACCTTTGGTTTAGAAGGTGAACAAGTGAAAAATCATAAATTTAATAATAGTCTAGGTAATAAAACTTTAGATTCTTAAACCATAATTGCAATCTTAAATGTGTGCAGAGAATATATTTGTAATGTGAAAACAGATGTAAGACAATATTTCAGGAATTCTGGGAAATTAATACCTGCAACAAAGGGACACAAGATGAAAGCAGCAGTTCAGGCAAAGAAAGGCAGTTTTCTAAAATATTTAGGGAACAGAAAGGAACTCCAATAATGGCATCAGATCATTCTTGGAATGGAACATTGGTATCCTCGGTGACAGTAATGCAAAAAAAAAAAAACAAGGCAGCATCCAGTAAGTCTGTTTTGCTTTGAGGGGGGAAGACAGATGATGCTGTATCACTCTCCATCCTTGTAACAACTCACAAGATTGTTAAGCTGCAGTTACTAAGATTGCACTTTTGATCCAGTTTGTCTGAAAAAAATAGCTACAAGATTTACAAGAGCTGGCCAATGGCTTCTCTGCACATGAACTATGATTTTCAATAAATCCTGAAACACTGTGGAAATTTGTAAGACTCAGGGAAAAAAAAACTAGTAATACACTAGAATTTTAAAGAGATAAACAGGATGACCAAATTAACTTAGGCAAAATATCTGATTCTACTCTAAGGTTTCAATTAACAATTAGGGACTAATATATCAACCAATAAGATTATATAAGTATCCAGTGATTCCTCCCAAACTAACTGAATAACTATTAATTCAAGATATTTGGCTGATGGGAGCAATAGCATTGCGTAATGTATTTTGCCTACTGTAAGGGATTTGATACAACAGTCTTACAATTAGTTAAGGTACAAGTATGAAATAAAACAAATTGTCATATATTAAAATGAAAGCAACTGTTTATTAGACTTTAAAAAAATGCAATGGTGAATGGAGACAACCAATCATGTTCTAGTGCAATTCACAGGTTGTGTTTGATAGGTGTACTATTTTTCTATTTTTCTTAGGTCATGAATGCAAGAATAATAGCATTGCTAACAAAATGTGCAGAAAAATACAATATTTGCAGGAATAATAAATAAAAAAATACTATGTTGTAACATAGTAAAAATGTGCAGAAAAATACAATATTTTCAGGAATAATAAATAAATACTACTTTTAATGATGAGAAACAACCTGGAGTATGTTGTAACCTTCTTTCAGGGAAACAACATAATTTTCATTATAGCTAAATGCAAAAGCATGATGCATGGGTGGAGGGTGGAGACGGCAAAGCAAGCCATTTGCTAGACAGTACTCTGTCCTGAGCAGAAGCGACCAACAAAGATTTGGAAAACTAGCAGAGGGCTGAATAGGAGCTGCCAGTATTACCCTGTGCCCGTAGGGTTAGGGCAATTCTCATGTAGTATAGCTCAGTAGGGAAAATGGAATAGCAAGAAGAGTCACATTTGCCTCCATTTGTCACTGACAGACGATCTACTGGGAAAACATATATAAAGGCCAGAAATAAACAGCACATTTTAACAGTACACATAATTAATTACCCATTGGAAACCTACTCTGTGCTTGTCTGGACTGATTTAAAGTAATCATACAATGAAGCCAAGAGCGGCCTTGCTAAACTATCTGTGATTTCAAAAAGAAAATATTTCGGAGAGCTCATGTACGTTGTGCTACACAGCAAGTCAGTCAGCATGATCAGAGCAGATCTATTCAGCCACTCAAGCTCTGAAAACAGGACTGTAACAGCCCTGTATTCATATTGTGGGAATTATCCATAAGGCAAATGCTACAGCAGAGACATGTTGCCCGAGGTCCCCTTGCAAATCTTCACAGCATCCAGATGCCAAGAGCAGAGCCAAGAGGAGAACAACACGATGGACTGCAAGACATAGTGATGTGACAAACCTAAGCAGCACTGTAGCTCAGAGCTCTCTGCCTCTGCTGAGGCCTTTCCAGCTCCTTCAGACGGCTGCAAGTGCAAGAAGGTGACATTATTTTGACTACACTTTCTTCAAATATGCAGAATACCCACCCCAACATATTGAAATCAGTAACTTGGTCACCACAGAAATCAAAAAGATATTGTCAGCTTGGAGGGTTTTCAGAAAGGCAAACATCTGAGATAATAGTACCTTACCGGCAATTAATAAAGTTACTAGGGCACATTTAGCTGATTTATTTTAGAACACAACATATTAAAAAGGAGCTAACACGAGAAATGTATGGTACAGCACAACTTATGAACACACACTTAGAATGAATAGCAAGAAACAAAATGTAGCTGCCAAAAAACATCATTAGTATCCCAAGATACTCAGCTTCATGAGACTATTCTGGGGGAGGGGAGAGGGAGGAAGAAGGAATATTCACTGATAGTACTCTTTAAAAGCTAGAAAATGAAAGTAAACCTTCCCTGAGAGGAACATGAAAGGGAACATCCAGTATGCTTTTACTATTCCCGACTTCTCCAACTACGTTGTAGCTGGTAAGTGGCTATATATTCTAAAAACCTCAGAGATGAGACAGACAATGTCGGCAGACAGAAAGTGCTCCCATACAATGAAGTAAATATCAAAGTTACGCATGACTGCAAAACAAAACCTTTAGACACTATTAATGAATGCTTTGGGGAGCAGCTAAACACATAACCCACAAGATAAGCAAATATTAACTTGGCAGGGTCTCATATGTAGGAATTTTGCTACCAAGAGCCAATTTTTAATAGCTGTCATAAAGCCCTTGAATTAAGCATCTATGGAGGAGCAACAAAGCCAACAAATCCCTTAAAATACTGTTTGATTGGAAAAATATGAATTGCATAGAAATTAAGAAGTTGCTATACATGAACTAACAAGTAGACAAATGGAAGAGCAAAACATTTGTAGGTAGTACACAGAATATATTGAGTGATGTAAAGCAAACATACGGAAAACCAACACAGCTAACTACTGACGTAATAGGTTATTCGAAGCAGCTCTTCAAAAAACTGAAGTTGGTGTCTTAATGAGGACAATAAAAGAAAAAATAAAACTCTGGCAGACTAAAAGTAAAAATGCAATAAGACAAGCCAAAAAGGTTAGAGGAAAAACTTGCAAGAGATATTTGTGTTGTTGTTCTTTTGTGGGGTTTTGTTTGGTTTTGTATTTTGTTTTTTTGGGGGGTTTGGGTTTTTTTAAGTACATCAAGATCAGATGCACTTGGCAGAGTGTCCAGAGGTCTGAAACATAAAGATGTAAGAGGAGCACTGAGAGAAAATAAAGCTATAACAGAAAAACAAAATGAAATTTTGCATCCATGCTCATAGCAAGAGCCTTAAGAGAAATTCAAATAACAGAACCTTTCTTAAGGGAGGTTGTTTGTGGATCTGTCTGAAAGTTAAAATGTCAGTAAAGAGGTTATAGAAAATCCACAAAGAGAAAAATAAGAAGTCACCAGTAGCAGCTGGTAAACTTTAAAGAAATTCAAGGGTGAAGCTCTCTGTTTGAAAGGACAGGGGAAAAAAAAAAAAAAAAAAATGGATGTCAGACCTTAAAAGGATTTGGGAACGGAGGAAGAGAGACTGAAACTAAGGTAGTTGAGAACAAGTGCAAGAGATCTCTACCGGGTAAATCAAAGAAACTGCTACAGGGAAACAAGTAGAGCATCCATAAATACAGTATTTGGAGATGTGTCATCATGGGAGCTTCCCTAAAAAGAATTTTATTCTGGAGTCAATACAAATGCAGCAAGAAATTAAACTAAGTGATTCAACAAGCTCCATCTCCAAGAGCTCTCAGAGAAACTGAGATGCCACAGACAGGCCACATGGGGCCATACAAATTGGACAAAAGGTAGGACAAAAAACCAAATACTAATGGTTAGGATTTTTTCAATGGAGGGAGGTCACAAGGGAAGTTTTTCTAGTAGTGCCTCTGTTATTTAATATTTTAATAAGAGACATGGAAAAGATGGTGAATAGTGATATACCTGAGTATGCTGAGAATATTGTTAGGAGAGTAAGGGAGAGGACCCACTGCAATGAGTTGGAAAAGGATATCACAACATAAAGTAAGTAAAGAAATGGCATCCGGTATTCAATAAAAATCTGAATAGTATAAACGAAATGAAGGCTAAAAAACAACAAAGCTGAGAGGTAATCTGACTACTCTCTACAAATAAAACATTAGGCATAAACATCAAGACCTAAAAGGTATTTAAGCCAAAAAAAGAAAGCTGGCACTGCAAACAAATTTAGTATAGAAATTACAAGCTTCTCAACTGCCAGAGGGGAGAAGCTCTAGATCAGCCTGTCCACAGAGGAAAAACAGCCTAACTGGGCTTTAAGATAAATGTGGATAAGCACCGTGAACAAATTACACAATCTGGTTGCTATGACAGCTCAGTACTGGGTTAGCTCTCCAACTTAGGCTGGGTTCAATAAATGAAACTAAAGCAGGAACTTACCTGCATGTAGCAGATGCACTATGACTTCTGCCTATGCAGGAGCAAGTCCTAGTACATTACCTATGCAGAAATAAGTTTCTGCTTAATGCCACTGTATATTTCTGCTTCCCTTCAGACTGAGAGGTGAGTTGCTATGTGCGCAAGAAGCCTTGGAGGTAATTAACAGCAACTCAGTCACGTGCAGAAGACTTCTATCACTGGAGACATATTTAGATGCAAAGTATTTTTGAGAGATAAAGAGTGTTCCACTTTTATTCAAAATGTCTGCTTTTCCCTTTGATTATTATTCAGTGACAGAAGAGGTAGCTTTAAGTGTGAAGATCCAGTCTTTTGTAAGCAGTTTTTTGACCTGCCAGAGCAGATCCACCACTGAGATGAATTAGTGATAAGTTATTTAGCATAGGGAAGGCAATTAGTTAATAAAAATGTTATGTCTATGTTATGGGTTTTGTTGACAGTGGTAGCGAGGTTTTGAAGCAATTTCCCCAAACCTTGCACTGGCTTGGTTTACAGAGCAGTCGGGGTGCACAAAAACATATTCCTTTTGCAGTAAACTAACCGAAATCTCTGCTCCAGAAGTGTGCCAAATGCACCCCGGCCCCTCATGGGGACTGTAGGGTCTGAACACAAGACTGGTTCTTTGGGCAGTCTCAAGCCATGTGTTTGACATTACATGCCACCCAGGACATCAGGTCCTCACTGTCCCACCACAGCACAGCCAGACATTCACATGGATGGACACCAATGGCTGCGAAGCCACCAGGAAGCTATGCCAGGAAAGCAGGGCACAATGGGCCTGGGAGGACCTAAGACAGCCTGGCATTTACAAGAAGACCCTGGTTGTTTTACAGCAGCAGCAGGCTGGACTGAAGGGTTGTATAACACTAGGCAGCTGATAAGAGCTCACTTCATAATGAAGCAAAGCTTCATTTCCCAAGCACCTTGTTTTACCTTGAACACAGTGAGTTTTACAATGTTTTGTCTAGTTTTCAATCATTTAAGTTACCAAAGATCAAATTTACTCAATGGTTTGTCTTACTTGCCTCAATTTAATCCCTGAGGGAAGAAAGATTAGTTGCTTGTGCCTATTCCTCCTTTAAAAAACCAAAAAATCAGATTCACCACCAAATTCAAAGTTTCTTGAGCCTCTCTTGACTCAGCTTTCTCTAGCTTTTCCTGTTTTATTTTTTAAAGGCAATTCTACAAGTGCATCCTTCATGTTGCTAGGTTTCAAGAGAAAAGAAATAAAGGAAGAAAACAAATCAATATTTTTTTTAAAAGATAGCTCTTTGTAAGTCCAAAAGAAAGTATGAAAGTAATCTTCATCTGTGAAATATGTGCCAACCTTCCTTTTTCCCTGAATTTACTTTTTCATTATTTGTGATGAACACTTTGTGTACAAAACTCTGCCAGCGAGCAACAGTACATGCTTTGTTAACAGGAAGATTACCCTAGAAAACGAGGTTATATGGAAATAACTATGAACTCATACAATTCATATATCGTAAAATTACAAAATTTCATTTAAGTGGTGCCTTTGATGTCCTCCTGCTTTAAAGTGTATGCATGTGTAGGTCTTGTGTGTACAGCAAAATGCATGGAAACATCATTGAAATGCAGTCATGTTTGGCTCACAGCAGCTGGTTAATGGGATGGAAAAACGTATAAATTACAGGATGTTTAAATTACAGGAAGAGTTTAGGTTGACAAAAGAAAACAATCATACTGTCTGGGACAGAAATATTATCATACCTTGCTCTTGTGAAATATGCCATCACCTCTCTAATGACCGCATGAAATCAAGGGTGCAGGGTTGCCTTCATATCCAAAAGTGTCCAGACAACATGTCAATGACTGTACAGAAAGTGCCCTCGGACAAAGCCAGACAAGACAAGCAGAAATTGAATAATTTCTTGGGATGGCGGGGACACACAGCCTGGCACCAGTTGTGGATATATTTGCATACTGGGCAGCAGCACAGTCTGAGATTAATGGTATTGTGGAATGAATAAGCAAGTTGTTGATTTATAACAATATAGCAAGATAAGCCCACAAATATCATTCAACTCCTTTACCTCAAAATTGGTAATGCCAATAAAATGAGACCCAGCTATAAAATGCCTCCTACAGTATCACTGCAAAACAAATCTCAATGGTCGTATTTGTAAAGACACAACAGTTTAGCCTCCATTGAAGAACATACAAGGTAAAACTATAAGCAGTTACACAAAATTTACCCGCAAACTTTCAAAGAAAAAACAGATCTAAAGATTTTACTTCTTTGTTGGATTTCAAAACAAGTGCTTTGAAAAAAATTGCCAGAATTCAAATCTGACTAATTTTGTCTGCATTGTTTTAATGTTTATCTGCCATGGATGATATAGACTGAATAGACAGTTACAACAGTCCACAAGCTGTCTTGGCAGATCTAACCTGTAACTGCTGTGCTCTTGAAAGCCATAAAAATTGTGAATGAAAGCTATTTAGAACGCAATAGACACACAACGAGCATAGAAATCATAGAATCATAGAA
>NW_010250671.1:0-3071 GCF_000690775.1 Eurypyga helias | reverse complement strand
AGGGTTTGTTTCCGCACGTCAGTATTAGCAGGTCCAAGCCAACCCCCGGTCCCAAGCAGAGTGATCGTGCTGTGGCCTGGCCCACCACCGTGGCAGGAAGGGGTGCATTTGTGCTAGAGCTGCAGCAATATCCATAACAGATACCGTGGAGAAGCCCCCCAAGCCATGCTGGGAAAGCAGGGTCAGGCAGGATGGGGAGGGTGTTTGGCAGAGGTGAGGACACAAGCTAATCCCTGAGCAGGTCAAACTCCCAGCACAGGCTGCAAGTCCAGCCTGGAGAATGCAGCCTGCTTCCCAGTTTGGCTCAGGATCAGGCAAGCTCTCATTCAGGGAGGAGCCCTGCTTTAAGGGGCATCTCACCACACCCAGGGGGCAATTGATGCAGCCACTGCTTCCTGCTCAAGTCAGAGCAACCCCCCAGCTCTTCAGCCCATCTTTGCCCAGGTTCAGACACTGCTAAGGTGACAGGGTCAGACAGG
Organism: Eurypyga helias; assembly: GCF_000690775.1. NCBI lineage: Eukaryota > Metazoa > Chordata > Aves > Eurypygiformes > Eurypygidae > Eurypyga > Eurypyga helias. The sequence continues at coordinate 2,592 of NW_010250671.1, read as the reverse complement.
AGGGAAGGGCAAGCCACAGAGTGCACAGGAGCCCTGTAATCATTAACCACAGCTGGCTCAGAACCAGGGTCTGCCTGGTGACAAGAAAAAAGCAGGAGTAACAGCAGGGTATTTACCTTCATAGCTTCAGTAACTGTGGTCAGGATCTCAAAAAAGAGAAAAAACCCCACATGAATGTAAGGGAAATATTGGCAGCAAACATCTCTGCCAGGCAGTGCTCCTGGCCCCAGAAGCAGGTTCTTGGGCTTCCACTACACCCCTCTGCTTTTAATCCCTCTCCCTGCCTTTGCTCTCCCACTCCTCCCCCTGCTTCCAAGAGGGGGATGCTCCCAGAGGGCACTGCCTCCTCTGAGCAGGGCCACGGTCTCCTGCACGCTTCAGCCAGAGGGAAAACACCAAGGCTTGTTATAAAGTCAAACAAAACTTAGAGCTAGCAGCTGAAACATTAGTAGATAGAATAGACAAAGCCTATAGATTGTGGCATACGAAATGTAACAACTGTATTATATGTCAAATAGCTAACTACAGAATTAGCCGAAACCAGCCTAAGAGGATGCGATATTGTCTAAGAAGATGACCACTTAGCAACCACTTAGTGACAAAACAGCAAACAAATCAAACCAATAAAAAAGCATGAAGACCCCAGACCTTAACATTACTATTGGTCTGAACTATCCTATGAGGGGTGGGGAACTTGGATCATAAGGTGTCATGGTTTAGCCCCAGACAGCAACCAAGTACCACACAGCCACTCGCTCACCTCCCCCCTTTCCCAGTGGGATGGGAGAGAAAAAAGATAAGGAAACTCGTGGGTTGAGATAAGAAAAATTTAATAACTGAAAGCAAATGAAATAAAATAATGATGCTACAACAACTACTACTACTACTAAAATGTAATGAAAATACTATTACTACTACTAATGATAATAAAATGTAATGAAAACAAAACAAATAGAAAAAAGGGAAGGAAGACAAAATGATACAACCGCTCAACACCATCTGACTGATTCCCAGCCAGTCCCTGAGCAGTGATTCCCTTCCCAACTCCCCCAACTTATATACTGGGCATGACGTTATGGAATGAAATACTCCTTTGGTCAGTTTGGGTCAGCTGTCCTGGCTGTGTCCCCTCCCAGCTTCTTTTGGAGAGAAGCAGCTGGGAATACAGGTGCAGTATCAGAAACTGAAAAAGTCCTTGGCTTGATATAGATATTACTTAGCAACAATTAAAAAAACCAGTGTGTTATCAATATTCTTCTGTCATGGTTTAATCCTAGTCAGTAATCAAGAACCACAGAGCTGCTTGCTCACCTCCCCCCTCTCCAGTGGAGGAGGAGAATCAGAGGAAAAGACAAGAAAACTCGTGGGTTGAGATAAGAACAGTTTAAAGATTAACTATAAATGAATAAAAAAGTGATACTAATAATACCAACAGTACCAATAATTACTTAATTGCTAGCCAAAGTTAAACCACAACAGTCCTTTATGGCACCCAACGTGGGGTTCGAAGGGTTGAGACAACGACAGATCTGATTACTGTGCGCTAACAAGTATTCATTATAGGGATGTGGTGGTGGCTGATGGGGATGTTGAGTTCTTTGCTCTTTGAGGGGTTAATATAATGGTGGGATCTAGTCACCTACGTGTTCCTTGCTATGCTGATTATAAATGCTTGAGGCTTGTTGCAGGGTCTTGTTCAGCTGGTGAGGGTAATACTGGTGGTGGGTACAATCCGGTATCTGTACTTAATACTGTCAGCATCCCTGAGACATGTCCTGGAGATTTACACTAATTATACTATTTACACCTTTCCCTTTTTCTCCTTCAGGACTAAGCCTATACAGGAGAAATTATTCAAATTTTTTCCCTCTTCTCTAGGGCAAATGGGTTTGCCTTTGCACAGGACAGGAGGAACACAGACTGTTTTCCCCAGCATATTTTGACATGCACTACAGGGACTTTGTCTCCTTCTACAGTATGTAACAGTTTTCATTGGGCAGGGCCAGCACGGTTGGCAGATCCTCTGGTGTTGACTAACCAGGTGGCTTTTGCTAAATGTGTATCCCAATGTTTGAAAGTTCCACACCCCCATTGCTCACAGGGTGGTCTTTAGCAGCCCATTGCACAATTCGACTTTGATATGACACACTTCGAACACCAAGTTCTCTATCCAGGCAGCAATATAGAATGGTTTGAGTTGGAAGGGACCTAAAGATCATCTAGTTCCAACCCCCCTGCCCCGGGCAGGGATACCTTCCACTAGCCCGGGTTGCTCAAAGCCTAATCCAGCCTGGCCTTGAAGACAGCCAGGGATGGAGCATCCACAGCTTCTCTGGGCAACCTGTTACAGTGCTACACCACCCTCTCCGTGAAGAATTTTTTCTTGAAATCCAATCTAAATCTAACCTCTTTCAATTTAGCTTCAATTTCATTTAGGGTACATTAATTGAAATCAGTGTACCTTAATGCCATCAAGCTATAAAAGGGTAAAGCCCATCGGTATTTCTGCTGTGACTGGGGGATCTCAACAACCGACTGTGTGAGAGGCAGAAAAACACCCCATTGTGACTGGCACAGAGGGTCCACGGCTCC
>NW_010250670.1:649-2352 GCF_000690775.1 Eurypyga helias | reverse complement strand
CCACAAGCAAAACACATTTGAGCTCGCAATTGAACCGCGGCAAAAGCTTCAGCCATAAGAGTCATTTGGTGTTGATGAGTGCCTATATTCTGCCAGGCTTCTAACGTGTAAAAGACTGGGATTTCTCAGCGGTCGCAACACCTTCTGACAATCTGCATTCGCATTTTCTATTGCCAATTGTTTTTACAATATGTCTCTTGCAGTCTCATTCTCTACTTGCTTATCGACCACGCTCTTTAGCCTGTCAATGAATGCCATATAAGGTTTAGTAGCACCCTGTCGAATGGTCACAAAAGATAGCTCTGTTTTTCCTGCATCAGGCACCTTAGAAAGCGCACGGAAGGCGAGGTTTTTTGACTGCTGCAGCGCATTAACATTCAATGCTGCTTGCACTATGGCGGTACTATAGTTTCCTTCTCCTATGAGTGCGTCCACTCCTACAGCTCTTAAAACATCGCCAGCCTAGTGTCCCAGATTTTCTATAGCTTGTTGTTGAGCAAGCGCTTTCCACTGATTATACCATATCATATACTGAGTACTAGTCAAAATCAACTGTGCTATCATTTTGCAATCATGCGGGGCTAAGACATAACTCTCAAAGATAGACTGTAGAAAGTTCATGGCATAGGGAGCTTTTAACCCATTTTCCTTCACCGTACATCGCATTTCTTTACAATTGTGAAATTAAGCCCTTCCCACTGGGGCCGCCTCCCCGCTTCATAGATGACAGGGAAAGGCTTTAGAGCCTGCAGAACTTCTAAATCCCCTTCCTTCACCGCTTCTCAGCGAATTGCCGCCCACTGGTTATGAGGGTCCGAAGGATATAAATCAGGCTCCATTTCTGTGTTGACAGGTCCCGGGTCTAAGGAATCATCATCATCATCATCGCAGCCCCCTACAGCACCGACAAGAGGTGGAGCAGACGGTCTGACTGCGGGTGGCTCAGATGAGCTTGAGCCAGCGGTACTACCCACATATTTCTTGAGAGTTTCAATCAAAGTGCGCTAATGTCCTAAAAGACAGGCTGTGGTCTTATCATGATGAGTGGCAGCATCCCACAGTTTTACCACCCACACCAAGGGGTGGACTTGACCATGAACATTAAACCACCGCAATGGGGGAAGAGAGACTTTCCTTATATTCTCAGAACTGGCGAATCATCTCATCTACATTTGGTGCCTCATCCTCTCTCCAAGTTATTACTGAGAGCATGCTAGAATATGAGGGTGGTGCATTCCGCATTAACTTCTGCCACATGGGTCTAGTGCAGTAAACTTAGTCTGGGTCAGTAGATGCTCGTGGGTTGTTTGGTTCTTGGTAAACAATCTCCAGCACCGCTAGTTCTCTTAGATACTGGATGCCTTTCTCCATGCTGGTCCACCTGCGTAGCTGTTGTGGCACACTTTCTTTAAAAGGGTACCTCTCATTCACACTGGTCAGGAGTTTTTTCCAGAGGCTGATGTTTTGTATTTTATGTCCAAGTGCTTTATCAATGCCTCCTTCTCCAGCAAGTGATCCCAGCTGTTTAGCCTCTCTCCCCTCTAGCTCCATACTATTGGCCCCATTATCCCAGCAATGGAGCAGCCAGGTCATGATATGTTCACAGGTTGTTCAGCGGCTGTAGTCTCTACGGACGTCCTGTAGCTCCCTCAGGAGGAAGGATCGTGTGGTCAGAATGGCTTTATCCCCCGTCTCTGGATCTT
>NW_010250670.1:0-496 GCF_000690775.1 Eurypyga helias | reverse complement strand
AGCACACAAAAGATGGAGGGAGTGAAGCTGCTGTAGGAGGTGGGCTGATTGCAGTGGGAGACAGGCTGGCTGAGGTGGGAGGCAATGACATTGATGCAGGCATGGTGGAGGGTGATGCAGATGTGGTGGATGGTGTTGCAGGCATTGGGGCCGATGTAGGCGTGGTTGCAGCTGTGGTTACAGCTGAGCAGGCTGGGGTTACCAGCTTGCTCACTGTGCAGCTCCCTGCTCCGCTCCTTACTCATTAAAGCGGCTCGGTGGCTGCACAAATCCTCCGTCTGCCCCGGGCACTGGTAGCGGATGGGGCAGCGCTCCCAAACATGTCCTTAACTTTTCCCAAAGCCACTAGAACATTTCTTAGCAAGCTGATCCCTAGCCACAGGTCACCCCAACCACATGAAACATTTCCGAAATACTCGTATGCCTTTGCCATCAGACCGAGGGGAGAGGGAAAATATTGAAAAAATTTTTCCACATCCACCCCAGCACCAAATAC
>NW_010250669.1:48720-78566 GCF_000690775.1 Eurypyga helias | reverse complement strand
CTGGGCGCTGGGGAGGAAGGCGGTAGCGCTTGCGGAGCGCTCCTCCGTTGGCTTCTGTACGGGAAGCAAGCGGCGCTTGGTAGGCGCGCAGGGAGGGTGCGGAGTTAACCGCGTCGGCATCGTTGCAGTGCGGAAAAGATCAGATCATAAGAAGGAGCCACGTTAGAGACGTTTCTCGAGTCCACGGGTAGACCTGTGTGTTTAGGTGACGAGTAAGGCCGGGGTGGCCGAAACCTCTGCCTTCGGCTCCTTTTGAACCTTAGGCGTTGAACGATGCAGCGGTCTTTCTGAGCTGACAGGCAGCGTTTGGAGCCATGTTATAGGAGAATCCTAGCACCGTTTTCAAAATGAACGTGTTTATAATCTCCTTTGTTGGATTGACAGACTCGAAAATGAGCAAATGAGGAAAAAAACCCCAAAAAACCTAAGCGCCTAAAGCGCCTTTCTTCTCTGGCAGCCCTCCAAGACTTAAGATGAGTGGTATCTTAATTTCTTCATTTTACGTAGGCCTTTCCTGTTTCTATTGTGGTGAGTGTTCCAGCCTGTGCAGAATTCCAGCCTAGAAGGCTGGGTTTTGTTCTTTCTGCTCATTGATTTGTCTGGTTTTGAGTTTTTTGGAGGGTTTTTTCACCTTGTTCTCCCTCTCGTTTCCAATATATTTCTCTTTGCTCACTGATTGTGTGCTGGAGGAGGAAAATGAATGTACTTAGGCAGTTGTAGTGGTCTATGAAAGTACATGAAGAGGTGGTTTCTGTCTGTTAAGTTGATCTTACCTGCAGTGCATGTTTGAGAAACATTTTAGAAACACAGCTAAGTAGTCCTTCCGTCTTAAAAAAGGCCCAGTTAAACAAACAAAAATCCCACACAAACCACGCCACCACCCCAAAATGAAAACAACAACGAAAAAAAACCCAACAGAAAACCCCCAAAACTTAAGGTATCCTTTTATCTGTTCAGGAAGAAGCCAGTAAGCTTCCACAGTCAGAAAAAAAAGTGGGGTGCCCTAAATTTTATTGTGAAGTACACTGAGAAAATGCAAAGATATGAATTTGGCATTACAGTCTTCTGTTTCCTTTTTCTATCTCATAAGAATTTCTCTTTGGTACATGCTTGTGGAAGTCTTGGTTTTGTCTTTCAAGCATGTGTGATCTTTTATACTTTCCGAATCATCAGAGCTTCCTACTAACCATGCCAAGTTATGAGAGTTTTTGTGTAAGTTGTAGTTTCTGTTGGAAGAGACTCTTGCAGCAAAGGGAAGAAGTTAGTGTGCAAGATACTGTGTTTATATTTGCCGTGTTCATTCTTAGGTATCAGCAAAATTTGATACATGTTGTTGTTGCATATGAGGGTGAAAACAATCTGGCAAGTGAAATGAAACTTGCAAAGATGATGTAGGCCATAAATGGGTTTTATACAACTTTGCATGTATGTACTTCCCTAAAAACCTTGTATCGAGGTCTAGGTCATTTCAGTTTATGGGAGTTATAGTTCATAGTCTTAGGTAGTGTTCCTTTCTCTGAACCAACCATTGCAGGACACACCTGAAAAAGTTATGGTAATGTAACTGGATCCCAAACTCAACTGACTTGGTGTGGCATAGTTACACTTTTACCTTTCACCAGATAATAGTGGGTGGCAGTGAAACAATAGCTGCTTTTATGGGACATTGGTGGGTATGTCTTATGTTCTTATTTATGGGGGGGGGGTGGTGTTGATGTTATGGGGCAAGTGTCCAAGTTTAGATTCATCAAAACTTCAAAATGGAGAGTTCTGTTTTTTCAAAGTATCAGAGTTCTAAAACATTATTTTTGGTAGTGTTCCTTAGGAGTTGCTGAACAAGACTCTTTTCACTTCTTCTGTTTTTGTAGAGTTTGTGGGATTTTCACTCTTTTGGGTTTTTTTCCTTGAAAGAAATTAAATGGCAACAGAACTTCTTGCTGCCCTTCTGATACAGGGCCACTTAGCAGCATGGTCCTTCATACATGTATTGGTCCTAACTGCAGCTCTGTAGGAGGCTGAAATGGCAGAACTGACCTAGTTCCTTTCTGGAAGAAGTCCCTGTGGAACAACTTGTTGTACGCTGTGAAATGGGAAACAGTTCACATACGTACACACACGTGTGCGTGGGCACGCAGCATCAGTCTGGGGTTGCTGAACTTAAGCAGCATAGAGATGTTTCTTTGCCTTTTCCTATTGCACAACTTGGACATAGGAGAAAGCCCTGGTTATATCAAAGGGCAGTACAGAATCATTTTAGCATAAAGCTACGCAGGGCTACGTTCTTCCCATCAGGTTGTAGGTTGCTGCAGCAAGGAAATGGCATCGACAGTCAAGTTCCGTTACAATTGAATATGTGAAAGAGGAAAGATAGCTTGTGGGGAGAGAATACTGATCTAATACTAGTACCAATAAAAACAGAGTAACTTAAGACTAAAAATGAAAGCACAGTATTTTTTAATATCTTACTCTGAAATGTACAGTTTGCAAGTAATAAATAAAATACTATCAAAGCCAACTGAAAATGGTAGATGCTGCAACCAGTGTTTCTGGTTGTAATACCTGGAGTTTTAATGACAGTACAGACCTCCTTTGAGAGATTCAGCAAGTCCAAATTTGCTTGTTGTGTTAATCTGTGGTGGAGTTTGCATTTTCAGGATATTTCCTGACTGCAGAGAAGTGCTCATATCCTGGGATGTAAATTAATTCCCGTTAGAGTTGCTGTAATCAAATTAATTATATAGTGCCCTAAATTACCCCGACATTCTGTAGATTTCTGAGAAGGTTGGTCAGAATGTGAAATTGTTAACAATCTAAAAAGCTAGCAGAGGTAGAAAATGAAGGGTTTGCATAAAAGACCCAAGTCACAGTTAATTCACTGTCTTGTACTAACCTTAATTTGATTCTTTTTAAGCACTTGCACGTGTATTTTTATTTTCCCTGACCACATCTATTTGTTTGTACTCTTCTCCTACTTTTGTTCTTGCCATTTGACTGTTTACATTTTACAGGAAGCAAAATAGTAGTAAGTACATTCTGTTTCTCTTGGAACAAAAGTAGTACAGATAAAAATGCCTGTCTCCTTGGTATTTTGCCAGCGTTGTGTCCTGTGTGGAGGCCTGTCTTTCTTCTTCATTAACTCAGTTTAGTGTCTGCTTTAAGTATAACAGTAGAGTGGAAAATATCTTCTAGAAGGTTATTTAATGAAGGCAGACTTGTGTGTTCTGGTCTCAAACATAAATAATCCAGTGAAGTATTGGTTTTAGTTATGTTGAGTTTTCCTATCCACGCAAGTAATTTATCTGGCTCTACCATAATGTTGGTGGAAGCAGGTTTTTCTGACAGCCGTGATGCAGAAGACCAATATTTCAGCTTTTAATTGGATGAAATGTTATCTTCAATGTTAAACTCTGTAAGAGATAATGGAAAAAAACCCACACAGAGTGGGTTGGGAAGAAAACCAACATGTAAACCTGAAGTTGTGTAGATAATACGACATGTAGCTATCTTTATAAAGGGGATTTAAACAGTGCAAGATCACGCTGGTGAACCAGTTCTGATGGTTTTCCCCTTTCAGTTCATGAGCTGTAATGCCTGTCTAATTACGGAAATTCTTTCAGCCTGGTTTCTGTGCATGAGCTACTATTCTTTCCTGAAGTTGCTTGCTTGAAAGTGTTTTCAAATGAATTCTGTTAAAGGTCTGTTGTTGTTAAAACTGGCTGAACTTTATTTTTGTTTGCAGTTGCAGTAGAGGAACCTCTTACTGTAGCTGGAGTTTATTCCCATCACATCACTTATTATTAATTACATTGTTACAGTTAGTAGTAGTTATTAGGGCTTAACAGCAGCATTAGGTATTCTAGCATGTGAACACCAAAGAAAATCTAAGATTGGCAAATACAAAATGCATCAAAACTATAAATTTGCTTACACCATTTTTTTTGGGGTGGGGGGGTGCCCCCCTTTCAGTAAAAGTACTCGTTCTTTTGAAAGGTCTTTGGTAATGTTGAGATTTGTGGCGCTAGATTTGTTAATGCTGCAGTCTTTCAGTTACCCTCACCCTTGCACATTTACAGCATGTAATGAGCGAGTTCATGGTGCCTCTGCCTGGTGTCAACTCCATTACAGTCCAAAAAAGTGCCTCAGTGTATCTGTATGGATAGGGCTCATACGTGCTTGAGCTATATGGGAGGAGGAAACAATTGAAGTTTGCAATATATTTGCAAAACTAATATAAAATACTTCACTGCAGGGGTTGGTACTTTTATCTCGTGTGTGTAATTCATTAACATCAGGAATTTGCAGGTTTAAAAGAATAAAAAGGAGAGATTGACTACAGCAGTAGGGAAGAATGTTGGAATAGTGATGTTTATGGTCTATCTGTGATCAAGCTGCCAGCTGACTTTCTAATGCTTTTTAATTGCTCCTTTATGAACAGATTATTCCATAGCTCTGGTGTGGCTAACAAACATTTTAACTGGGAGAGACTGACCCACAGATTTTAGTTTTATATGAGCCAATGTCCTGAGTCATTGTGGTGTTTGTTTGGTTGGCTGTTGCGTGTGTGCGCAGTGGCGCTTGTTTTCTGACCACAGTAAATGGAAGCCTAGACTAAACTGTTTATTTTAGCATAGTGCATTCCTTTGGCTATCAGCAAAAAGACGATGTTGGTGTGTGACAGGAAAGGAGCAATTTTTTTTTTTTTACTATTTTTGAAAGTTGAGGTCATCATGGCTGTGGCTTGCCTAGCTTCTACAAATGTGATGTTATGAACACTTAAAAATAGTAGCTGGATATCTGACACTTCTGGTTAGTATGATAGGGAAAATAAAAGTCAGAATATAGTGTGTCAAAATACTGCGTTTTTTTACAGCAGAGTGCTTTTCTTTCTTTGTTTTTATGTCCACAAACATGCAACCTATTTTAACAGCTCTATAGCTGTAATGACAGGAAAACGGTGTGAAGAATTTACTCGTTTTACAGATTTAGCACAGTATTAGTTTTCTTTAGTAATCTGTCAGTCACTCTAAGAAAACACTAAAGAAATTTTAAATCTTGTGTTTTCCCGATTTACCTTCCTCTAAGCTCTCCTGAGAATACATCCATGTATCTACTGACACCACTGTTGTTTTGCCAAATATTATCTAATAATTTAGTATAATGTTTCAGCTTTGCTGGATCAGAACTCTTCCTCCATCCTGAAAATAAATGTTGGTATTCAGTTTTTGGGGTGAGAATTAAGTACTTTCCAGGTGTGGCTTATGGCCGGAGGAGGGGGGAAAATCCTAATGTTCATATTCTCTCTTGTTTTGCATCCATGTAGTGTCTCTCGTAAGTTTAACCTTTCTAGGTTTTATGTATGTATTTAGCACATGCTGATTGTCGTAGCACATCTGTGTAACATTTCTGGTTTTATTCCCTCATGTCTTTAAAGCTGGAGTGCCTAATGCAGTTAGTAAGAGCTGGAGCTTCTGTAAATGCCAGTACAACACGTTTTGCTCAAACACCAGCCCACATTGCTGCTTTTGGAGGACATCCACAGTGCCTGAATTGGTTGATTCAAGTGGGGGCCAACATAAACAAACAGGTATGGATTCACGCATATTTCGTGTCTGCATATAGTTTTGAAAGGAGTGTCTTGGTACCTTTTTACTACGTGTCTGACCCTTACATTCACATACAGAGACATTATTTTTAACATCAGCTGAAGGCAAAAGACTTAATTATTAGTTACAGACCTTTTTCGTTACAGTAGAGATAGGGCTAATAAATATTCTTTAAGCTACTAGAGGTTTGGAGAGCATTTGTTTTAGGAATTGACATCTTCCTGCATCTCGACCAAAATGGTATGCTGCCCTGGTGTTGGCAGCATTAACAAATACTCTGATATTTTAATGCCTCTTTAGGGGAAAGGAAAAAGCCTAGTGAGGAACATCTTACATATTAAATATCTTAAGAATTGGAAAATTCACCATTATGTATGGAACCATGAGACCTTTGTGGTACTTCATGATTTAGTCATACATCTAACTAGTAAGGTCTGCCATGGTTTATTTTAAGATGCATCTGGTTTCATGCTGTTTTCCTTTTTAGATTATTTCTAAAGATTTTTCTAGTGACATCCTGCAAATAGATCAGACACACGTACTTACTAAAGAATGAATAGGTGGGGTTTTTTTATTTTATTTTTAATAATTTTTCGTTACTTTTGCTGTGAGTATGGCTAAGTATTTATTGGGTAGCAGAGAGTGCATCAATACAGCAAAAATCCTGTAAAGGACTGTTATACTCGGGTGCACTGCCAGAATCAAGTGCTTAAAACTGTCATGCTTTTGGAGAAAATATTTGCAGTACTGAATGGATCTATTATGTAAGCTGGGCATACATAATGTGTGCCTTAGTAACAGTACTCAAAAATATAATTTATCATAGTCTATGAGAGTAATGAATACTACAGCATATGTATTTACTAAAAGCTGTAGCCTAGCACAACATCTGTAAAATGTCTGGTCTGTTAAATCTTGCAGCATACTTAAAATATTAAATGGCCAGGCTGTGTTTTATATGCAGTAGAGTTAAGCTAAGTCTGCTGAAGAACGTGAACATGTGCATTTTTAGTTTGGTTCTTTTTTTTTTTTTTAATCTATGCAAACATAAGAAATGGGGAAGTTTGTGTTGAGTTTTCAGAAAAGAAGGCTGGTGCATTGAGAACAGCTGTGAAACACCAGGAGAATTGTAGAAACAATGAAGGTGACTGGATGCAGAGGCTATAGATCGCATCTTCTCCTTGATACCTGACAAAAGTAACTTATGCAATAAGTTATTGCTGCATAGTGGTAGAATCTTCAGAAGAGAAAATACAAGAGCTATAAATGGATCTGGAGACCAGGTAAGAATGTAAAGAAATGATGATTAGAGAGGAAACATGGCATGCACAGAATAAAGATGTACAAAAATATCTGCTAAATAAGAAGAGAAGAATGAATGAAAATGAATGAATGAGAAGAATGAAAGTTTCCAGCTATGAGGATAAAGAGAAGAACTGACCAGTGAGGTTGAAATGGAGTTGAAGAACAAGCTTGCTCTCCTGGAACGTGACTGGGAGGGGGGAAAATCCCATCTAGTGAGTGAGCTTACAGTGAAGAGGAAAGTAGCAGCTAGCCCCCAAAAGAAGAGTACAGAGAGATTTCTCCATGGGCTGAGGGCAACATGCAGATGACTAAAGGAGAGCAGAAGGCAGTATAATGTGCAGTTTAAAAGTAGACAGGAAACTCAGTCCACCTTAAAGTAAGTCACCAAGACTGGCCAGTGACTTGAGTCTTTATAAATTGACAGTCTGTCACCAGAGCAAATCCAGTGGTCCTACACAGGAGGAAGAGTACTGTAGTTCTCAAGTTTTCAAATGAGACAGTGGTGACAGTATCCTGTGGGCTTCTGAGGGCAGATTTGGGTCTTGGCAGGCAAAGGACACTAATTCAGATAGTACTGAGAGTTGACACTGTGGAAGCCTTGTATGTTGTTAATGGTAGACTCAGGTTACACTTGAATGTAGTAACTTTCTTTTCCCCCCACAAAATATTAGTTAAACGTACAAGGAGAGGTATTTTAGATTTGGTTTGATGATAAGGAAGATAGCTCTGGCTAATTAAAATGGCAGTAAAAACAAACAAAAAAAATCTCTTAAGTACTTAGTTAGGATGCCACTGGTCAGTCACACGGGTTTCACATGCATGAGCACTGAAAGCTAGACAGTGTACCTTGGTGATACCCACAGCAGCAAATTCGTGCCATGGGTATTTTGGGTGTTTCATACATGGCTATGTAAAGCATAGTGTACTCTGCTGTCCCCAGTTCCTTCCAGCTGTTAATTGAATTGCAGTCAAATTCTACTATTCTTGTTTGATTTGAACTGCTTAATAAATGATCTTGGTTCCTTATTTAACTTTCAACTTCAAGCACTTTCAGGTGATCATCTAGGGCTTCCACCCACACTTTAGAGCTTTTGGAGCACTATTTCCTGATGTGTATTTTGTTTATTCCTTCCAGCTCGCTGACTGATGCTGTACTTCAGACATAGTCACTGGCTAATGCTTGTGTGAGGACAAGTGTTCCATGGACACTGGATACAAAACACATGCTGAGAAAGATCTGGGAATACTTGATATTTAAACTAGTAAAACTTTCCTTCCAAACTGACTCCTGGTCATTGGCTACAGACTAACCCATCACCTCTGGAAAAAGAAAAGGATAGCTTCTGAAAAGGAATCCACTCGAGTCTCTCAGTCTTAATGTAAACTTCCGGTACTCAGTAGAATTTGCATGCACGCTTTCTCATATCTGCCCTGAGGTATTGTGGTGTAGCCCATTTTGCCTGCCCTGAAGTTTAGGAAGACTTGAAAATGCATATCTCTGTGCTGGTGACAATTGCCCGGGACATTTCTCAGGCAGCATCAATGAAGGACAGATGCTGAAAACTGCTTGTCCCACCTGTACCTTGCTCCCCAGATAAGTTCTGTGAGTATATCCTGTGATGCCCAGCCCTCTTATATAACTGTGTGTGCTGGCTCTCTTTAATTGATCAGTGGGCAGTTCTTCCCCTCCCCAGGATCATCATAAAAATTGAAAGGAGAATGCTGAAGTGTGAAGCAGTGACCTGCCTGTTTCTACCCGGCAGTGGACTCAAAGTCCTGTTGCTTCTTTTCTTTCTTCAGTGGGCAGTGCCTGCCAGTAGTTCTTAATCATGTGACTCAAGACCTGCACTCATCTACCTGCCTGCTGTAGTTCACTGTAACACTGCATAGTACTTCTTGATTAGAAAACCTATTACTTCATTTAAATGTGTTTTCTCTCTAGGGTCAGCCTATTAAACATTCTGCTGTATGTTGCTTGTGTTGGTTGGCCAAAAGAAGTTTTGTGTGGCCTGTCTTAAAGAGAAGGTATAAGAAATACTGCATCCTTACAGGTGATGCTAACTTACTTTTCATGCAGGCAGTTACTGTCATGTGACAGTGATGGTAGGTAGATTTAGAAGGGTTAGATGACCCATGCTAGCAAGAACTGTAAACATGCCGATATCCGTGGTGGGGAGGGAAAAAACCACTCATTCCCTTGGTATGTTTTGTATTTTAAACAGCAGTTTGGGGTAAATCCAGATAAAAATATTCCATCAGTGCTCATCTGTACTCAAAACCCAGAAGGAGAAACTATTGTGAATTCAAAGCACTTTTAGCAAAGAATGAGTTAAATACTCAGTGTTCTCCAACTGCTGCTTCTTGGCTTCAAAAATGGTAGGTTGCTGGGTCTTAAGAAATCTGAACAGCTTTGGGAAATATGAGCAGCTGATAGAATTTGAGTTAAGGGATGGGATTAGTGTGTATTTATTGTCAGGTAAAATGTCACTTCTGTGTCTCAGTCAGGTATCTGTACTACAGGTGTTTTACAGGTGTGTTGTGGTTCAACCCTGGTAGGCACCCCACATGGGTTGAGGGAGAGAATTGAAAGGGAAAAGTGAGAAAACTAGGTTGAGATAAAGACAGTTTAATAGGTAAAAAAAGAAACAAACCCAAGAAAATAAATTTATGATAACTTTTTTTTTAAACCCCATACCACAACCAGAACAAATCCCACAGTTGTGCTCACCACTAGCCGACTGCTGCACAGCTAGTCCCCAGGCACAGCAGCCCTGGCAGACTACATGCATGGACATGGACACACCTACTGGCACACCCACCCACCCACCCCTGCTTTCCTTATGCAGCGTGATGTCACATGGTATGGGATATGTTCCTCTGATCCCTTTGGGTCAGCTCTCCGAGCTCTGTCACCTCCCAGCTTCTTGTGTATCCCCAGCCCACTCGTAGCTGAAACACTGGTGTATTATTAACACTGCTCTGGTCACAGATCTAAAACAGCCCCATACCAGCTACAATGAAGAAAATTAACTATCCCAGCCAAAACCAGTACACATAGTTGAAAACTTTCAGTGCAAATGTGCATGGGGGCTTTTTGTTTTAAAACAAGATACAGGTAAGTAACTTTTTTTTTTTAAATGACAAGGATGTGATTATAACTGAATCGTATCCAGGAACTTGGAGAACAGAATGGGAAATTGCAACTGGAAGCTACTAAAGCCAACAGAAACTTGGATCCCCAAAAGACAGGGAAAATGGAGTGGACAAAATGGCTTTAGATTGAACTGAAAAAATGATCACTGTGGAAAGAAGCCTGACAGTAAGCAGGGAGTTTGAGAGAAATATTTAATGAGTAGAATAAATGCCTTTTAAGGTTAAGCGGCATAATGAGGAAATGCAAACTGATTAATCAGGCTGAGATAGAGTTACTGAGAATTTGTCAAAGAAGCAAGACTCTTCAGCCACAGAAATAAAAAAAAAAATAAGGAAGGAAGCTAGATACTTGCTCAGTCAGATGAAATGGGAGTCAAAGCTTATGACCCCAAGCTAGAGAAGGCTGCCTTTCCCTTGAGGAGCACAACTATCCTGTTGCAAAGGCAGTAGCAGAGAGATGTTTAAAAAAAAAAAGTGCCTTTGTCATCAGGGGCACTGTATACAAAATGCTTCCGTTCCACAGAGGCAAACAAACTTGTGTTATCTTGAATGCTAAATTAATAAAACTTAATTGGTCTAAATTAATAAAACTTTAATTGCAATGCGGCTTCTGGATTGTGAGATGTGTTTGGGCTGTTAGTGCGCTGTTACATCAGAAGGGTGAATGGGACCCTGAAAAGGTCTGCTCTGCATATGGAAGGCCAGTACAAGTTATTGATGTTCCTCTTCCTAGAATATTGTTACAGAAGGGATGATATTGAACTGAACACGTCTGGGAACTGTTGACATTAAGAAGGATTATTAGGCATTATCAAGGATAATCAGGAATTTGTGGAGCCTCTCAAAGTAACTTGGTTTGCTTCATGTAGACAAAAAAGAGGCAGGGCAGAGACGTCTTAAGCATGAAAATGTGCTAGCAATTTAGACCCTGAGCTGTTCTCGGATGCTTCTTGGAAAAACCTCTGTTGTATTGCTTTTTCTGTTTGGTGGCATCCATTCGAATTGTTAAAACAGAATTGTTCTGAGGCTCATAGACTAATTTCCTCTGTACACATGATTTTGGATGTGTTGAAAAAGGAGTGAACTTGAGGGCCATTTTTCAGTGGGAGATACTTTTTTCTTTCTTTCCTTTCAGTCTAGCTCATAACCCGGAGAGAATTTCTTTTTTGTAAAGCTACGAGACTATTTCAGAAACTATTTCAGTGCAAATAGATTTCATCCCATAGGAGACCTTGAAAAGAAGATGACATTAGAGATGTCTGAAACTTAGGTGCTGTAATTAAAAGAAATGCTATAAAAATCTAAAGCTGTGTGTTCTGTCATTCTCCTAAGCATTTTCTCAATTGCTTTGCTTTAGAGAAGAGAGACATGCTTTTCTGGGCCCGTGATTGAAAGAAGCCCTTCTCAAGACATGTATTCTCTTGTGAGATCCTGACCTTTTCTGGCTGTTGGTGACAGGGTTGCTTGGTGCTGTGGGCTTAGCTTATTCTTGTAATGCAGTGGTGAGGAGTCCTTTTGCAAAGGTCTCTTCATCATAGATCTTACTGTGGGCAACATGCTAGATTTATGGGGCTAATAAAGACTTGGAGCGAGTCCAGAGAAGGCCACGAAGATGCTCAGAGGGCTGGAGCACCTCTGCTATGGGGACAGGCTGAGAGAGTTGGGCTTGTTCAGCCTGGAGAAGAGAAGACTCTAGGGAGACCTTATAGCACCTTCCAGTGCCTGAAGGGGCTACAAGGAAGCTGGGGGGGGACTTTTTACAAGGGTCTGTAGTGACAGGACAAGGGGGAATGGGGTTAAATTGAAAGTGGGGAGGGTTAGATTAGATATCAGGAAGAAGTTCTTTCCGGAGAGGGTGATGAGGCACTGGAACAGGTTGCCCAGAGAAGCTGTGGATGGCCCATCCCTGGAAGTGTTCAAGGCCAGGCTGGATGAGGCTTTGAGCAACCTGGTCTAGTGGAAGGGGTCCCTGCCCATGGCAGGGGGGGTGGAACTAGATGGGCCTTAAGGTCCCTTCCAACCCAAACCATCCCATGATTCCATCTTCATCATATGCATGGCTAGTTGAGCTAACTCTCCCTAAACTGAGCTTTATATTGAGCTATTATCTCTTAAGTTGGGGTTGGGACCGTAAATACTAATGCTGAACAAAAGAGGCAAAGGTCATTTATTTTATATACTTTTACCCCTAACAGAGGGGAGGGGGAGACAATAACAAAATGATGAATCGAAGACAGTTTCCATGATGGGAAAATGTTTTGTGCTGTGAAGAAAATCTTCCTGGATAAATTATTGCCAAATGAATTTCTCTGTGTGATAGTTAATAAAATTGTGTCCTTTGTGAAACATGTGTTGTCCTGTAACTTCAGTAAAAGTTAGAAAGAGGAGAAGTTATATAGACTTCATTGGAAAGCAGTATTCTATTCATCGGCTGCGGGCAGCCATTTTGGAAGAAGGCCTGTATCGCTCTTCCCAAGTCACTGAGGCGTTTTCTGTTCTTTTCTCTCTACAAGCTTTGTGTCAGCCATTTTCCTTCGTTTATAAGGAGGCAGACTTTGATACCATTATTCTTCCCCGCTGGGGGTGCTAGGTGGTTCACTGTGTGGCTGAAGATATGTCTGAAGCACTGGTAGACTGGCGTACCCTTAGTGAATTTGTAACTCTTTTAGAAGATATTTTAACATTAAATAAAATTGGGACTACATAACACGTAATCCAAAATTCATCTTCAAGTTATATTTACATGGTCTAAAAGACGTGATTAGATTTCTCGGAAGCTTGGCAGACAATTTAAAACACTCGTTACCTTCTATCAAGATGGTAGCATGATCATTTTTTGAATATATTCCAATAGAGCTAAAGCGTAACCAATAGTGTAGGGTAAGGTGTGAACACCGTTGTGTATGAAAGCTGGCGAGCAGGTAACGGTGTACTACTTTTTTAATAGCTAGCGTCGATATTTTAATCAAAGGAATAGGGAAGCAAAAATGAGGCACGTACAGTTATTTAATATCAACGGAGCTGGCAAGTGAAGTCTGTCAGAAATCTGGAGAGAAAGAAAGGATGGGGAAGAAAAATTGCAATGCATTGGAAGCATTGGGGACTGTGATAACTAAATCATGTAACAAACCAGTAACTGAACGTTTAGTTGCTACTTCAAGGCTGTATTTGTTACAGATTCTTCTCCGTGGTTATTAATACCACAAAAAGTTCTTCCCGGAGAGGGTGGTGAAGCACTGGAACAGGTTTCCCAGAGCTGTGGATGCCCCATCCCTGGAAGTGTTCAAGGCCAGGCTGGATGAGGCTTTGAGCAACCTGGTCTAGTGGAAGGTGTCCCTGCCCATGGCAGGGGGGTTGGAACTAGATGGTCTTTAAGGTCCCTTCCAACCCAAACCAGTCTGTGATTCTATGAATACTGACAGTTAATTGGAATTACTGAATTTCACCTGCAGCCTGTAGATCATGATACATGGAGATTACCTGCTGCTTGCCAGTTGTATTTGCAAACTTGTTGCAGATTCTCCCTGTTACCTGTGAAGATGGTTTGTAGAGAGGAGTTTCCTGAAAAGCAGTATGCTACTCCCAGTATGTTTGCATGTAATGTGGAAAGATGAAACGATTGGATGTGCTGGTTAACAGTAATGGACTGCAGACGGATAAAGATAGTCAGAAAAGCAAAGTGTATAGAACATGAGTCGATGTGTATGTCTCGGGAGAGATCTGGCCTGTCCCGTGAGCTCTGGGCATACTTGTATTACAGTAGAGGTATGCATACACCTGCTCCTCACCTGGTGAGTATTTATGGTGCAGTACAGCACTCTGTAAGCGTGTCAGCAAGATCTGAAAGCACTATAGTCCTACAGATTTGGCCATGCTGCTTCTGCATTCAAGATGGCTTGCCCATTCCAACGTAGTGGGAAACAAAAGTGCTAGGAAATAACGCTGTTACAGAAACTTGTTACGGAGGTATATGTTGTGAGTTTTTTAAACGAGTTTTGCTGAATATGACTGCTGGTTGTTACTGGATAAGGCTTACCTTGTGAGTTAGCTGCCCTTAGCATTATTTCTTGCTAAATACCTAATGTACATGACAGCCTACTGCAAACTTTAAAATAACAATGAAGTAAGTACCTGTTGCATTTGCTAGCTAATAAATGCTGCTTTTATTTATCTGCTTTCTTAATTAAAGTGAGTAATGTAAAAGTAAGACTTTAATTTTTCGAAAGATTACGCTTGACAAAATGTAGTTTGTCTTTACAGGATTATGTTGGTGAAACTCCTATTCATAAAGCAGCACGGTCTGGTAGTATGGATTCCATAAGTGCCCTTGTGGCTCATGGTGCGCAAATAGAGTAAGTGAGGTATTTTTTTTGTTGTTGTTTGTTGTTGTGTGTTTAGCTAACTAACTTAGACCAGTCAACGTAGATACTAATGTCAGAACGAAAAGTCAGAACAGCAGACACCTGATTAAAAGACAGCTAGACGTGTTCAACTGTAATGAGGCCTAAGATGGCTTGCATGTCTAGCAATGAAGTTTATTTTACCTAAGTGATACCAGTGTGCTACGTTATTATTGCATTTATATTTGATATATTAAAATATTTATCATGTTTCTGTCAGAGATGACCCCAAATTGTACACTTTATCTAGTTATTTTTACAACAAACTTACACCTTGCACTGGTGAATAATTATAGAAAACAATGCAAAAAACAACATAATGTGCAAAATAGCATCTCACACATTCTTCACAGTTAGCTTAATACTGTTTGTTAGTATATTGTGTATTTGCCCTGTTAACTTTTTTCTTTAAAGGTTTATGTACTGCAAAAACAATCAGAAAATCTCACAAACTTTTGCAACTTACAGCATGGACAAAATGGATGCAGTTTTCACCTAGAAATGTTGAGTATAAGCTCTATGGCTTATAATAATGTAAATACTTTAGCAATTTGTTTTAATTAGAACTAGCCTTACTATTTTGAAATGGTGATTCGTTACTGTATTTTAACCTGCAATATGAAATTTTTTAAGTTGTAAGTGAAATAAGAATCATGTAGTTAATTTCTTGTTTTACCCTTTGGTTTCCATCTTACTGTTTTTGTAATGCTACCCTGATGAATCTACCATAAAATTTTAACTCTTTCAGTGATATCATAGGGTATTTAGGAAATATAGTACCTATTAAGTTAATAATAATGAACAGATTGCTTTATATTGTTTGCTTCATGGAAAAATGACACTGAAATAGCTCTGCACAGTTGTCTTGGTCAGTTATTGACAAGTTCATTAAATCAGTCTTAAATTTATAAATTCCCATTTTGCATTCACTTTCAGATATCTTAAGGTAAACTTGGATTTAAATTTACTGTGGAATCGAGCAAACCTTAATTATCATCATCAATTAGTCTGTAATCTTGTGATTTTTTACGAAGTATCCAATCTAAAGAGAAGTTGTGGAACTGTATAAACAGAGTGAAATGAGTGAGTTAATAGTGTGATGTAAACAAGAGGACATGTTACATCCATAGGACTTTGAAAATAAGTAGCTGAGTAACTGAGCCTGGAGATGTGGCTGCAGCCTTTTGCTTTTTAAGCATCATGTTTGCAAGCCATAGGCAAAACATTTCTGTAAATCTTGGAGTGTGGTATCTGCCTTTGACCAAAGATAGTTGCAATGGTACCTTAGGTTTATAGCAGTTATAGTGAACAGGAAATAATTTGAATTCTCAGTTTTATAACTCCGAATTCCATCTGTGTTTCAGAAGGATAGACTTGTCACGAGTTATTCTGTATGTAATAAAATATCAGAACCTATCCAGGAAATGGTAAAACCAGGGATGCAAATTCAGTAGGCTGGTGGAGAGACCTGTGTTTAGTCATTTAGAGGCTTGGCCCTGTCACCTGAGCGCGCCAGCTACTGACTGATTGGGGTGAGGATTTTTTCCCCATAGAATCTAGTGTCTAGGCTCAGCATGTTAAATTAGGCCAAATCCAGGTGCGTTTTTAAAAGCGATTAATTTTGGGTTCTCTGGATTTGAAAATTGGCCTCTCATCTCTAATGATTATGTTGATTTCCTGATTTGTGTAACATCTTGAAAACGTAGATGTTCTTCAAGTTTTGACTCCTTTATTTTATGGCCTCAGTCAGAAGAAAAGGAGTGAGGTTTTACCCATATATTTGAATTCTAATTTTTACATATTAATTGAAATTATAATTGACTATATATGACCAAGGCAAGAATTTTATTAAATACAGAACTAAGCAATAACTAGAACTGAAGTGCTGATCTGTATTGATGGTGAATGTGGCCTCTTTTTTGTGGGGATTAGATATTCTAATCTATTTTTTTCTTTATTTCTTCATAGTTAGAGTATCAAAATCTAGCTACATGAAGATGCAGAGAATGTCCCTTGTGACTGCAAATATTCAGATACGCTGTTTATACCTGATACTTTATACATCAACTATTGCACCATCCCTAGTTTTTTGTAGAAACTATAACAGGGATGTTAAGATTTTATTATTACATGAGTGCTAGTAATCAGCAGTGTAATTGCAAGAAATGTATTTTTTAATTAATGAGTGATGATTGAAACAGTGCTGTTACACTCGTCCAAGTTACTTCATTTTAGTCTTTGATATCGTTGTTTACCATATTTCTTTTATTCATTCCTTTGGTTATATGGAAGCCAAAGAATATTGACAATAGTCCAGTAAGGATAAAAGTAAGAATTTTAGTTTTAATAAAATTGCCTCACTTGAATTGTTGTAGTTTACTTTATTTCAGGCTTGTTAGTGTATTGCTTCTACAGAGAAATACAGTGTGTTGCAGGCTCTAAATTTCATGAAGTTGTTGCATTGTTTTCCTAATTGATGAGAGAGAATTTGGGTCTCTATTCCTGTGTAAATTTTTAATAATATTAAAAAATAATAATTGTACCCTAGTGAAAATATTTTGATTTTTTCTGTGGTATTTACCTTCTCATTTTAGCTGAAGCATATTCTGTGCACAGTATGTTCTACAGCCATAAAAATGGTTGCTCCACTAACTATGGTATTCATGGACCCTTGAAGAGGGGGAAGCAGGTGGTCACAATGTCCTCATATGAGTGAAAAGGTTTGCTGTGTAACTGACTTTTTAATGTGGATAGTACCTTTTAAAGTATCCATAATAACTGCTGGGTTTTCACTAAAAAGCATAATGATGCGATTTATGTATGGTTAATTGTGTATTATTTATTATGGTGACAAAAACGTGTCCACAGCTCTTTTTGGAGGAAAAGCCTTCTTGGTGCCATGTTTTGTTTTGCTCTTTGACACTGTTTTTTGAAATGCTGGGCATTAATACAGTTACATGCCTTGCATATCAACATATATGTAAACATAAATTTTAACTATAAACACCAGACACTGTTGAATTAAAAAAAAAAAAAAAGGCAGATGCAGCTGTTAATCGTACTTATTTGAACTTCTCCCAGTTTCGTGTCCGTTAGCATGCAGTTCACTTTTGCATTATGTTCACTTCTGGTTAAAACTTCTTCTGCAACTCTCATTTCAACAGTTTTGTATTCTGCAGTAGCTCCATTTAGAGCTAGGAGGGAAGTCTCAAATGCGGTATTATCCTGGGATCAAGAGAAGTGTAGCTTCTGGGGCGGGATGTGGCCGGGCATGCACTGATCCAATTGAAGACAGATGTTTGCTTGCTTCAGAGTTTTGTTAATCAAAACATAGCATAGAAAAGCTTTTTATTTCCCGGCCAGAAACCCTACGGTTTTTTGAAAATTGGTTAGTATACAACGAGAGGGTGCTACAATACCCCAAAGAGGTACTTTCCTTTCTGGTTTCTTACGTTCTGGTCTCCACGTTTGGGGAGAACAACTGACATGCGGGGGTAAATATACCAGTACATCTGTTTCTACCAGATGTCAGATTTATATCATGATGTTCATCTAGTTTAGGCAGGCACTTCAGCCACTTTCTCATTAAAGCTGTCTTGCATTCATTTGAATGTGTAAATTCACTCCTCCTGTAATGCCAGAAGTGTCCTATCCCTGGAATTTAGTTTTTCAGAAAAAACTTTATTCTCATCCTTTGGCAGTGGCTTAATTGTAACTCTTCTTGGCAAATTCATGTGCCATGAACTGCAGTTGGGTTGTTTAAAAAAAAGAATCATTCATTTCTTTTTTCTTCCTCACAACTGCTCTCCATCCTCCATAACGGAAATCTGTCCAGTATGAATTTTTTCTGGATTTAGCCCTTTGTGAAATTCTTGTACTACGTTTCTGTTTGAAGTCTGTTCCACATTTTAATTATGACCGCCCCCACGCTATCTCAGCTTTTGGTTCTTCTCATTTGTACTCTTGAGACTTCCTGACTTTCTGAAATTCAGTCACCTTTAGTGGAGAGACAGGAGTGATGTGTAGATTTCCTCATGGTAACACAGAAAGCAGCCATTCCTTTCTGTCCTAAACCCTCATTTCCTTTTCAGTCCTGAGGGCCAGTTCTCTTGAAGGGTCTCAGGTTTCAGAGATCTCTGCCATTTGTTTCTGGATTTCTTCCCGATTTCTTAAAATCTTAGCAGATCCTTGGTAGGTTTTTAACAGTTGCGTGTTCTCTTACCCAGCTAATTTCAATACTGGAAGTCTGGTAGTTAACTGCAGTCCATTTCTGGTGTTCGGGTACTTGTGGAGTGCCATTAACCATGTCATCACTTCAGAACCTCTGCTGCTACGTTGGTTCATAGTAGAAGAATCGGCATCCTGCCTTCTCAAGGTCATTAACCTCATCTTGAGAATAATGCTTTAGCTTCTCACTGATTATTTGTTTAGGAACATGTTTTAGGTACTCTTTCAACAGATTGGTTCTTATCTATTAATTAGTATATTGATATTCATGTCATCTTTTTGGTACTTTTCAAACTCTGGTCACTTCATACGTGATTCTTTTTTGCAAAGCTGATAGTTTGCTCTCCAGACAGCAGTTAAACTGCAGTTAACTACTGCTGTGGCATTATTAGACAGTCCAGTATAGTTGAGGAAAAAATGTTTCTGTTCTTCCATTATCTATGGCAAGCATTTTATCACTGTATGTAACAAGCATTTTAAGGGCCATCATTGTAGTCTTCTTGTAGTGACCATTCTGCAGTATGAAGGCTACAGGTGTTGGAATTCTTTCTTCCTTTCCCTCCTTATGTAAATTATAGAAAAACAAAGTCAAAATGGTTTGTACCTTTCAGTGGCAAAACTCTTAATTCTCCTGCAAAATAATTACAAGTAAAGCTTGGTAATGACTTCTGTGGTTGGTGTCATGCTTGATTCCCATTGTCATAGAAGAACTTAACATGGCTTGTAGGAGGTTGTGACCATGAAGTAAGGCAGTAATTTGGATTTGGTCTCAAAGGTTTGGAAATACTGAATCAGAACATACATGCATGGATAACTGATAAATCAAAAGGTGGAAGAGATAGGCTCAGTCTTGCAGTAAACCACAGTGGAAAAAGGGTAGTTTTCGGTTACAGCCGTTCTGAGTAATTGCCGGAAGGTGGGGCAAACTCTACCACTGTGTTCCTGTTCAGTTTGAGGGTGAATTATTCTTAGTGGTGATGGAATAATGACTTAATTACTGACATCAGTTCAGAAATAGAGAATGTGAGAAGTTGCACTTCTTATGAATAAAATTAAATCCGTCATTAAAGCAATGACATTTTGCAACCTTTCTGGAAAGAAAGTTCACAGGATATGGGTCAGCCTGACAGGGGAGCCTGGTGATTTACAGCACTGGTTTCTCAGCATTTCTTCAGTCCAACAGAGCTGGACAAAGAACATTGAAGTGTCACCAAGGGTGCTGGGGTGACCCTGGCTGGATGCCGGGGTCCCACTGAAGCTGCTTTAGCTTTTCTCTCCTCAGTTGGGCAGGGGAGAGAAAATACAAGGAAAGGCCCGTGGGTTGAGACGAGAACAGGGAGGGATCCCTCACCAGTTGCTGTCACAGGCAAAACAGACTCAGCTTGGGGAAAAATTAATTTATCTCTAATCAGAAGACAACTAATGCCCAATCTTAAAACACTTTTCCCCCATCCCTCCCTTCTTCCTGGGCTCAAATTCACTCGTTTTTCTCTGCCTCCTCCCCCCAAGCAGCACAGGGGGATGGGGAATGGGATTGGCTGTCAGTTCATCACACATTGCCTCTGCTGCTCGGGGGGGGACTCTTCACACTTTTCCCATCCTCCAGCCAGGGGTCCCTCCCATAGGAGACAGTCCTCCGTGAACTTCTTCAACGTGACTTCTTCCCAGGGGCTACAGTTCTTCATGAACTGCTGCAGTGTGGGCTCCTCTCTTCACAGGGCACAGTTCCTGCCAGGAGCCTGCTCCAGCACAGGCTTCCCATGGGGTCACAGCCGCCTTCAGGCATCCCCCTGCTCCGGCCTGTGTTCCTTCCCGGCCTGTGGGTGGATCTCTGCTCCCCCGTGACCTTCCATAGCTGCAGGGCCACAGCCGGCTTCACCATGGTCTGCACCACAGGCTGCTAGGGAGTCTCTGCTCCAGCGTCTGGAGCATCTCCTCCTCCTCCCCTGACCTTGGCGTCTGCAGAGCTGTTTCTCTTGCATCTCTCTGACTGCATAATATACTCTCTTCCTTTCCACACACGCACGCTTACCCACCCACCCGCCTGCCTTCCTAAATGTGTTATGACTGTCGCTGATGGGATGTTGGCCTCAGCCAGCAGCGTGTCCATCTTGGAGCTGGCTGGCATTGGCTCTGTCAGACATAGGGGAAGCTTCTAGCAGCTTCTTACAGAAGCCATCCATGTAGCCCCCCTGCTACCAAAACTTTGCCATGCAAATCCAAGTACAACAAGACTTTTAAATGAGGATAGCTCAAATTCTGGACAGGAACGTTAGGAATTTTTGGGGGAGCGATCTGCTTTCACATATGATGCTGTGCTCATGTTCACTGCAGCTTCCCTTGCTATGGGTTATTTTTTTCGATAAGATAAGCTATTAGTGGCAACAGAAACCTGGGTGCGGTATAATCAGGTGGGGAAACCAAAGCGTTACGAACTGGAACTTGGGCAGAGCACAAGTTAGATACAGTGGAAGAGACAAGGGTGCACCATGTTCCCAAAGGCAACAGTCAGATTAGTTCTGGTGGTTAGTGCAGGCATCGATGGTGGTGATGGTCCATATGGGTGCTGGGATTGATCTGCCGATGCTTTTTGACTAGATACACAATGAGATAATTGTTAATTGTAATGCAGTTGCACTACTTCTGCTGTGTTGATTTGGATTTAGTTTCCTGTTCTAGTTTGTGCCTTTCGGGTAAAGTCAATCGTAGTTCAGCTAGTACTGTTGAACCTGGACAGAAAACATGAGGCAGTTGTGACATGGCCCAGAGCGTGGTCAAGTTGGTCAAAAAAGCCTTTTGATGTGTGTCATGTGCTACAGGTTACAAGATTTATCTCCTTGCATGGAGGCATAACAAACCTTGGAAGAGCTTTGGCAGCAGTAACTTAGGGAAAATGTTACTCTTCTGTTTCACCTCCTGTTTCTTTCTTTGTACTTTGTTGCTGCTGCTCATACGTGGTAGATAAATTTTTTTTCTAAATGGAGGAACATCATAAGTTCAAAAAACTCTTCTGTGAAGCTCATTTAAAGTGGTTTTATACACTTAAGTGGTTTCTTAATCCAGAATATTTCATGTCTGCTTGAGTAAGAGCATTGAGTTACTTTGTCTCAAAAAATAACATTTCGTGTAGTTTGATAGGCTCCTTTTCCATGCCCCTTACGGGAAAATAATCTGATACCTTTAGTCCTTTCATTAGTGATTTTTTTTTTCCCCTTTCAGCACAAAAAAGCCTTTAAAATCCATTTGGCTCTTTTCTTTAGTTTTATTTCCAAGCTCTTACTGTCCATGCTTTTTGTAGTAAATTTCTTGAACTTTCTTCCATGCTTGGCACAGTTGAGAGAAGCTTGCTCTCTTCATGTTTGTAATTCTCGTCTCTCGCTGGTTTTCAGTTGGTATGTTGAGAAGTACCGTGATTTTATTTGCTGCCAGAGACATCCTGGCAGAATCTGCTCTGCAAGGCTATTTGCTGCCAGAGACATCCTGGCAAGGATGTTTTAACTTTTCAGGTCAGAGTTTGCACTGAACCTTTCCTTAATAGTCTTCCACAACGCCTTCCTCATAGTAAGCCACTTTATCTGCAATTCCTGTCTTTTCCTAGAAAGATGATAGCAGCAGCAGTGATAGTTTCCATTTTCATAAAGTTGGCTGGCTGAGTTAACTCTTGCATTGTCTTTGGACTTAAAGTAGCTGCAGTAGTAAAAAGATGCTTATTTGGAATTCATTTTTGCTAGTGATCTAGGATTTCATTTTAATAGGGAGGGTCCTCTGTTACGCTGCGTTGCATTCGGACTGTTAAGAGTTACATAGTCTTCCATACCTTCCTTTTGAGAGTTGTGTGTAGGGATCGCTTCTTACATACTCAGATATGAATTTAAAAATACAGTTGATTGCCGATACCAGCCCCAGTCAGGTATTGTTCAGGCAGAAGTTTACTTGGAAATGTGAGTCATTTTTACAGGTGATACTGGAAATCAAAGTCCACCGTTTGAGGTCCTTCATAAAGCATATAAATTGGAGTACAGATAGAGCAGTAAATCACCTCCTGATGGTGATGCTTGTAATAATCCCTATGTTGCCCACCATGGTTAAGGAATTCTTTCTTCTGCCAGCATTTGCTCGGTCGTGAGCTGAATTATCTAGGAGCTGATTATAGCTGCGTAATTTGTAGTCAACCTTAGTTTTGATGTGAAAAGAAGTGGCTTCACAAAGAACTTCATTCTTTCCAGTGTACTTACCTTGTTATGATATTGTAGGATGTTCTGAGAAACTCTACTATTGTTTTTAAAAGTCCAAAACAGCTGCTGCATGTTTGTTGTGAAATAAAAACTTGGCACCAACTTGT
This sequence comes from Eurypyga helias, assembly GCF_000690775.1. NCBI lineage: Eukaryota > Metazoa > Chordata > Aves > Eurypygiformes > Eurypygidae > Eurypyga > Eurypyga helias. The sequence continues at coordinate 55,536 of NW_010250669.1, read as the reverse complement.
GCTTTTGTAGATGCCCAGTATGCAATTCTAGCATGAATTTTTATAGATGTCCCCAGCAGTGACACACGTCTGTTTAGTTAAGGATATTTTTCTCTTGGTATCTGAAAAAAAAACCCCAACCCAAACAGTTTGAAACTATTTCACAACTTCTGTATTTGGACACCAAAGGGTTAAAACACTTAAAGTTTAGTATTTTGAAATAATTTTGCTATAGAAATTTTAGACTAGTATGCTGATGTTTATATAGGAAACGTTTTCTCTCACTGTGGGCGTTTTAGTGTTCTGATCTTTTTTTTTTTCTTCTCTTTCTTCTTTTGTTTTGTTTTAATCCTTGTATCTGCTAATTTTTATATAGGAATAGTTACTAATTCTTTTGAGATACAGCCTACTAAATTTAAAGTAATTGAAGCCATGAGTTGACCGGTAATTTTAGTCCGTTTTATATAAATTTCAGTGAAGAACTGACAAATTGGTTTCAGGATGAAAGTAATAATGCTTTAAAGGCATAAGAGGCTTAGTATCTTGTTGTTAAGGTGGTCACATGATAATGGCTTACATATTGAATAATGTGCTACAGCACTTCATGTATGTTAATGTAACTTTTAATGTTGCCTGCAAATATGTGATCCCTTATGATATGAGTTTCCTGTTTATGCACCATTGCCCGTTTAAATCAAACAGAAGATTCTGAAACTGTAAAAACTACACATGTCAATGTTTTACAGCTACGTAATTCGAATTGACTTGATTTTTTCAAGTAATCCTAGAAAGGGGGAGCATTCCATATAGAAACTGCTGAAACTGCCACAGGTGCTTCTCCGAAAACCTTACAGTTGTGGCATTGAATGTTCAGTATCGCTTCCTTTCTGCACACAAGGCATACTGTTGAGGTATTTGTTGCGGTGATTGGTTTTAATGCTAATCTAGGAATTCAGATATAGAGTCTATAGATTTGCATGCTTTGCTTACCCTAATTTACATTTATCTACATTTTTATTTGTAAACTAACAATAGATAAGTTGAGATCAGTATTTTTTAACAGATATTACATTGATATACGAAAACTGTGGTTTATTTTCTTAGATTGTCGCATGGCATTAACAAAAACACAGTAAGCTGTAGGCGATTGTAATAATCACTATTTAAAATTAAACATCTAGGGGAATTTTTTTACATATATGAATGTAATTTTCAAAAAGATTCACTGTTGACCTTTTGTAGCAAACAAATGTTTTGTTTTTCAAGGTATGTGACATTATAAGTGGAAGATAATGTATTTCAAGTTTATTTCTTTGTTAGACACATAGAAATGTACTTACTTTATTCTTCCAGTAAGTATTGAAAATAAGAACAATTGAAGCAACCTAGAATCAAGTTCCTTCTAACTGAATTCAGTATAATTTGTAATTCACTGTGAGAAGCACAAGTCTTTATCTTATCTTTCCATAGATCCTTCTAAGAGTAAATTTTGCAAGTTACCTTGAGGTAAATCTTTCTTACACAAAAGTAGTTATATGTAAACAAATTCTACGTTTTGTTTTACTGGTTTTGGATTTTTTACTTTCTATGACTTTGTCATAGTGGAAGTCTCCTGCATATTTTCTGAGAACTTACCTCGGATTTTTTCCTTCCTTTACTGACCTTCTCAAAGCAACAAGTTGTGGTTAGATTCAGATAATAAAAACAACCTTGTAAATTAAAAGCTAGTCTGCAAGTTAACTTCACGTTTCTGTGCACGAATCCTGTTTGGTCAAATAACATTTACCTCTCTTGGTTTTGAACAACAATTTAATTGCACCCACAGCCAGAATTTTTAAAAGCATTTCAGAAGGAAAATACATGTTTCATCAGTGTCCTCTTTGTAGCTGCTTTAATTTGATACCAGGACTCTCAGGTGAACTGGGCTTTTGAAATGGGAGTTATGATGGTGTCAACCAAAGGGATAAAAAAAAAGTCGTCTTCATGCCGAGTTCAGTCAGTTTTGAAGACTGCCTGCGGACGCCACTTGATGGAAGAAGAAAAATGTGCTGTAAGAGTGTTGTTCTAAGCACTGTAGAAGGTGTGCGAATAAATGTATGTACAGAAGTCAGAGCTTTAATTCTTAATATCACAGTGCACATTTTGAGTTTGCTTATAAAACACCTGTCACTACAGAACAATTCAAGTATTAAATGTCATCTGTCAAGGAACTTCAAGATCATCTACTTCTACTCATCCATATCCAGACTTTCCTGAACTCTTCTCATGGATTTTTTTTTTCCCCTACATAGAATATAATATGAAAATACATCCTTCCAATTACATTTGTCTTTCATCTTTTGCTTTGGAGTTAGCATCTTGTACTTTTGTACTTCAAGGAAAACAATGCGTCTTTATCATTCCTTCCTCCTGGATTTTAGCCTACAAGAAGTCTGAACGTAAATAATGTCTTGCTTCATGATACCAGTTTGTTTCTAGGAGTAAGAATTACATGGAAATAATAAAAAAACTGTAAAGCAAAAATAAAATGCTGCTAAGGGGAAGAATTGTAACAGGAGTAATTCATTGTCAAATACTTGAATTGCTTTGGCAATGGTGCCGGGTATTTGTTTTCTAAGCACAGAGTGTATTGGCTTTCTGACCATTTGCTAAAAGTTGATTTAGTTCTGGGCAAGGTTAAATAAGGAATCTTTATCCCATTTGTCAGTTTAAGCCTTCATGTATGTTCTGTCTGGAGAACGTGCCAGAAAGGGAATTAGATTTTCAGAGATGTAGTTTTCTGTGTTCTTTCTTCAGTGTTTCCACCTGTTCCTGTAGCTGGACTGGCCTCCTTCACAGATGTCTTTGGTTTTTGACTTCTTTTTTTAAAACTGGAGAGAGAGGGAATTAAGTTTTTGGAGCACAGCTGCCTGTTTGGACAGTAACTAGACCAACCTTTAGAAAACTGCACCAAGTCAATGAATACTATTTGATGAAAGACTGACTAATGATAAAATGCAGGTAGCTTTTCAAGACTTAGCCTGATTTTCATTTAACATGACTTTCTTCCATCCGTCTTTATATTTCTTGCTGGTACCTTCTTCCTTCGTAAGGTCGTCTGTGAAAAATAACCAGTCTATGTATTTGTTTCCCTACTCTTGTTTCATCTAGGTAGCCTAGCTTAGAGAAATACCTCAAAAAGAAACATAAGCTTGTCCTCAAGTTCAGCATCTTTGTTGAGGGAGGAAAAAACCCAAACCCCCAAACAAAACAAACAGAGCCACAAAACCTGCAGGAAATTTCCTTACTCATTTTTAAATTCAGAGTAATGCAGTTAGAGAAATAGAGCTGTCATATTTGCTCTATGATTAGCAATAACAATAGACAGCTTGCCTGAAAATTTAGTTTCAGGGTGTTCTGAGCTTTGCAGCTTCTGCTATTTCAAGGTGTTCAGGGTAAAAGATCAAAGCTAGTACTGAAGGGATTTTTAACTTATAAAAAAAGAAGAAAGGGTGGAAAATATTTTTTTCAAGACATGAAATTTTGTGGTATTCCTGTCCATGTTGTCCAACAGATTGCCTTTATTTTTTTTTTCTCACTGCTTTTCTCTCACAGACCAGGGCTTGAATTTACTTTAAGTTATTGCCTGGTCAAATCCTTTTTCTTTATGTAGGCAGCTGTGAGGAATGAAGAGAAATACCATTCAGGGATCATCTCTAATAACTGAGGTTGTTGGACATTTACCTAAATATAGTGATTACCTCTTTTGTGTTGCCTGTTTGTTGATTTTTCCTTTTTAACCATACAGTACGTGCCATATATAGTCTACTTAATAGCCAAATAAATTTTCAGTTACTGCTCCTCCTTTTTGCTTTGTAGGCAGTTGGCATACAATAGCAGTTCCTAACCAAGGACTGACAGGGATTGCACGTAAGAGATTGAACTCCTCTTAGTCTTTGGTGTAGTTCTCTTTAATGGTTTTTATATTCTTAGCTCAGGGAGTAAGCTGAGGTAGCTGCTGAATTTTCAGACATGGGCAGCATTTGAGGTAGACCATACACTGCAGATTTAGTAATAGATTTGTTCCCAGTTCCTTGTAGCTACTGCTGTAACAGGGTAGTACCACTCCGACGCCAGACTGGCGCTCTTAAAGACTGGCCTAGTAGGTGCCTTAGCTTTTTAATTCATTCAAGTACTCCAGGGTTTCTAGGAGGACTGGATGAGACACTGTTTTTCTGTTACGCACTTAGAATCATCACAGTGGTGGCAGTGTTTCTGCACGTTTTGGAAATACATAAAGCTATGACAGACAGGTAAAACTTGGTGATACCTGTTATTTTCTTTCCTACTTTGTGCATGTGGCTGTTAGCTGTTTTTTCTTTGATTACTTGTGTTTTCTTATGATGAGCCAGTGTGTCACAGCTAGCTCTTCCTGCCATTTGTGTTCCCACGGACAGATTTTCCTCCTAGAGAAGGCTAGAAAAATCAGCAAAAGAAAATCAGTGTTCCCACCTAAAGGGAGAAATTAACAGTTGTGTTCTTTTTTGTAGCAGTTGGTGAGCCAGTTTCTAGACTCATCTAGATGCTGTCATCTCCTTTTATTTAACTTTTTTGTCCCTCTCTATTTTTTTATTACTAACTTCTGAACACAGGAAGTTCTCTGGAATTTGATAGGCTAAATTCAGACTCGGATTTTTAAGAGAGACATTTCTAAACTCTCAGAAGCAAGAATGTTATATCCAGTATGCTTGAGTCTGTTGAAAATCTATGCAGTACTTCCTGTAGGACAACTACATCTTTGTCTACTTGTTAAGAGTGAGCCGTTCAGGAAGAGGTGGGAAAGGGACAGATCTAAAAGTGTCAAAGGTCCTTACATTTTAAAATCTGGCAAGTGCTAACCTAAAGTTCATTTATTTTGTTTCTGGGAAATGTAAACTTGGTTTCCCAGCGGTTGGTCACGCCGCCTTCCACACTTGCACCTTAGTTTCCGCATCTCCAGATGCCTTTGCCAACTTCCACTGACATCCGTACTGGTTAGCAGGGATCTCAGCAGGCTGTCTTGTCCGGTATTGGGAAGGATTGACTGTACTTTGCAGAATCTCTTGAAATCATAATCTGCTCTTAAAAGGACTCTGGAGATTCAGCACCCTTTATACTCTGAAACTTTCTCCTACTGCCTAACTTCAAGTATCCTTTGTTCGTGTTAATCCCCTTTGTGTGCTGCCTGCACTGGCTGCACAGAATGGGTTATTCGCAGCTGTCTTGTATCAAAACCAATACCTCTACCTTGAGGTTTCATTTCTTTTGATGAACTAGGTTAGTCAGTCATCTGAAGGCTTACTTTCTAGACCACTCTTGGCTGCTGTTCTCTGGATTTTCACTAGTAGTCCAAGTAAATGTTGACTTAAAATATTGTAGTATGGAATTAAATCACCCTGATCTTGCCTAGTGATTTTTCTGATTCCGTAGTATTTTGACTTATTCTTCCAGATTTTATGTAACCCAGCTGTATCCATTTAAGGAATTAGTCTTTCTGTAACAGTCAGTTTCTAAATAATTTTTTTAATCTAATTTTTGTAGCAGATAAGTTGCAGGGATCTAGGTGGCAAAGCTGGGCTTTATTCTTTGTTTTCTTTGCATGAGCTGGAGTGAGGTGTTTTCCACTTTGTATGAGTTTCAACAGAATCAAGTCTTTTAATCTTCTGAATTTTTATTCTGATGGCTGGTCTGTTTCTGGATTTTTAAGGGATGGACTTGTCTAAACTACTGAAGCCAAGTAACAAAAAATCAATTTTCTGACTAGTTAGATCCGTCTGGAAAGGCAAAACTTAAGAAAGATTTATTGTCATCTTTTGTTTGATGATCTGGTTTTGTCATTTCTTAGCCCTCTTTTTTCCCCAGTTTTACGCACTTAGGACGTTTCCCTATATTTCTGAGCACGGAGATACTGTATGTTTGTGTAAATGCATGATACAGCACTCTCAAATAAAACTTCTACATGTCCTACCTGATTTCATTTATAATCTCCTTGATGTATTAGAATGTTGAAAATCCAATGCCGTTCTCTTCGTGCATGGAAAAGTCCTGGTTCAAATAACAAAACAAGTCCCAGCACTTATGATGTCACACACTTTGAAATGAGAAACAAGCCAGAAAAAAAAAAAAAATATATATAAGCAAAGCATAACTAAGTATAGTACCTTTATCTATCTATCTTTTTCTATATATGTATATATTTGTTAGGAAGAATAGTGATGTTGTTGTTACCTTAGAAACCAGAATGCCATGGACAATTGCCAAGTCTTGTTAAGCCTGTTTTGAGTATTTGATCTTTTGCTCAAGTTAAAGCAGTAGATTGCAGAATAAACTGCAGAAGATGGTAAAATTCAAGGCTTAAATTGGTCTGAAGTTTATGTAAATATCAGATGCTTCAGACTATTTTAGAATAAAGTGTTTTGAGAAGTTTAAATAGGAGGATGTTTTTTTTTTTTTAAGGCACATAGTATATTGATTTTATTTAAAAGTGTATTGTCTCCCAAATTTTGCTTAGAAGCCAGATATATGTGCGCAAAGTTAAGTTAGTTATAAAACTAAGATTGATAACTAATTTCTTAATGGAAATTTGCTAAGTGTATGTTTTCTCTCATCACCAACAGATAGATAGTCAGTAAGGGCAGCAGCAGCAGCAAGCTAGCTCGATGAATGAGTGTAATTCAGTTTCTTTGTATCGTACAGCTTGAGAAATGCCAGTGGCCTGACAGCAGCAGACCTTGCACATACCCAGGGCTTCCAAGAGTGTGCCCAGTTTCTCTTGAACCTCCAGAACTGTCACCTGAATCGTTTCTATAGCAATGGCAC
>NW_010250669.1:26865-48689 GCF_000690775.1 Eurypyga helias | reverse complement strand
GTTCAGCAGAATGCAGGTCCCAATCTGTTCAGTGGTGGGACAAGTCGAAAGAGAACCTTTGAAGATATGGAGTCTGCTGGAGTAAAGAAGGCTAGAACGGAAGGTGAGACCCCAGAGGTAAAAGGGATGGGGTGATACTGTTGCTGAGAAAGGAAAATAAACATTTTAAAGCCTTTGGGAGTGGATGTTGAGTATTATTGACAAACTCACGTACATATCTAAATTACGTATTCATATGAGAAGCAGATGAAGGCAGTTATGCCGTGCCATAAGATCCTGAGTCTCTCTGTCATCATCGTGGGTGCGTTCAGAAATTTCTATTTCCAGAGAGTGCTAAAGTTACATGGTGCCAGGAATAGTATATGTTGAAGAGTAGGAGCTGAAATTAGCTTCTACTCCTTCCTCAATTTCTTCTACTTGAGGAGAGCCAAATCATGTTGTGCTGATTCACAAAGATGCCTGGGTGTTCTGGTGGTAATTTTCCACTTCAGGATTCAGTCACAATTCCAAAACTGTTTGCTAGAGAAGATGGAGGAAAGAAATTTGAGGCAAAAAGGTTTCTCAGATTTAGAGGGATTATGTCTCTGACATTAAGTTAACGTGCCTTAAGTTTCCAGGATCATGTTCCAAGGGAAACTGGTACCTTACGGGAGGATGTAAGACCGGAATGGACCTTGGGGATTCCTGTTCAGCCTTGAGCAATGAGGAGAGTGCTTCCTCCTCTGCCAGCAATGATGCAGTAAAACAACCTAGTACAAAGAGACTGCTTTTCAGGAATAAAGTTCTTAAGTAGCTACGTAGAACGAGAAGACTTGCGCAGTAGACAGGTGCCCAGAACAGCCACAGGAAGGTGCCTGCAGTGCGTTCATGTTCTGCGCTGCGTGATGTGAAAGGTGCATATCTTTTGTGCTGGAGAGCTAATCCTTCTAGTTACAGGAGATGGCTCCAGCCTAGTCAATAGGTAGCATTTCCCCACAAACCGGGGGTGGTGCTGAGCTAGCTATTTTTATTCTATGTCGTCATGAAATAGCAGTATCTTTCAGCATAGAAGGTGGATCCGGGGCATAAGTTGGATCAAGCAAACAAGTAGACGGTACGTTGCAGTGAATGGGATCTCCTCAGCAATTACAGAGACATTAGAGAGGCAGTCAGACTAGGTAATCTTTGAAATTTTTACCAGTAAAACCTTTTAAGACCTTTGCAGAACAAAGCCAAGAGCTTTTCCGTGTTTGCTTGAAGGGGGAGATGCATCCTGACTGTGGAAGCTGAGGTTTGTGATTTGATGGGTCTGCCCTCAAAGACGTCAGCATGAGTAATATCTGCCCTGTCAATGAGAAAAGTCTATTACAGTGAGGATGAAGGCACTTTGTAAATAACAGAGCTGAGTAACGAGGACTCATCAGTGCATCCTTGTGCTCAGCTAGCCTTTTTTACAAAACAAGCCCAAATTTGTGCTAATTTTGCCCTTACCAAAACCACACTGCTCAGTTGTCCGTTGAAGACTATTTGCAGGGGAGATGCCAGGTGTTCAGAGGGAGTGCAGGTGACCTGTGTTTACGGGGAAGAGTGGGGGTTCGATGTCCATACCCCAAATTAGAACAATCACTGCTTTGACACAGTCTGCTTCGTGTGACCAGGCACAGTATGTGCCCCTTGCAAGAGCCTGTAAGCAGTAGAGTTGGAAGAAGAGAAATCCTGAAGCTTTGTCCTCTGGAATAGCTAAATTGGGCAGTGGGTGGGGGTTACTCACATGTAATTTTGCCGATGCGCACACACAAATTCATAGCGGGTGACTAGAATTAAATCTTCCACCTCAAAATTGAGCGACGGTGATAGATGACGTACTGTGATACAAACTAGTTGCTCTCTTGCAATGTAGTACAAAAATGAGCTCCAGAGGCTGGGGCTGAACTTGACAAAACTGAATCGGTGGCCACCTTCAGAACATACACCAAGTAGTTTTAACTTTTGATTTGCAAACAGCTGGATTTTATGTCTATTTTTCTGAATCAATTCTGGAAATTTCACCCTGCTTCTTGGCCTGGTTGTTGGAGGGTGGTGTGCGGGGTCAGATATAATGGTGTGCACACCCGGCCGACTGGTCATGCGGGTGCCTTCGCAGCAGTCCTAATCCTGGCCCCTCGGGTACCTGTCCCTTGGCGGGTTGGCTTTTGCAGGGTGCCTTACATGCTACACACAGTACTGACTTGCTGTACGCTACCAGCGACTGACTGTCAGTATCACGAGCCTCAGCACGGTGGCTTTTAGGTGTTCTTTGAGAGGTGGGGATGGATGCGTTGCCAGGTGTATCACTGAACTGTCCAGCATGAAGCTGCACTCCGTATTCCTGTAGATAACCAGCAAAAATGCCCCGGCTTTCTTGGATTAGGATAATTTGAAGCCCAGCAATCCAAGGGCCTTGGTCTCCGTTAAGCCCTCTGTCATCTCTGTCCCTGAAAACACTTTAGCTATTGCTTAAGTTTTATTTAAAAACACGTAGTTTATGAGAATTTCTGTTGTGCCCAAGGTAATGAGGGCTGACTTGCAGTCTACTAAAGTAGCTCTTTACAGCATAAGAGCGTAGTGCGTGTAGGAAGGTGTAGGTAGTGTGTGTAGGAAGGTGTAGGTAGTGTGTGTAGGAAGGTGCGTTAATGTCACCGTGAGAGCAGTGCGGGAGTCTGCTGGGATGCTACTGGAGCAGCGCCTTGTGCGGTAGGTACCAGAGGTAGTGAAGTCAAGCCCGTCTGGCTTATTAAAGCATTTCCCGCAGCACTCTAACCCCTTGCTGGCTTTTCTTGGAAGAGGGATCTGTTCATCTCTTGAAGGGATCCGTGGAGCACTCTGCTGGGAACTGGCACCTCGTAGTGAAAGAGGGAGCAGTCCAGGCTGGCCGTAGACATTGGAGGTAGAGGCTGCTTTTCATCTCTCGGGCACACTACCTGTAAAGCCGGAATAGGAGGAACTTAAATTCCTCTTCGTTCAATCTCTTAGTACATCAGACTAGGAATTGTTTGACACGTAGGTGCAAAGTCTGAGAGGTAAGCTGGCAAGTCTCCATTGTGAAGGAGTAAAATGAACATGCAAGGCCTTAGCATTTTCTTACTCTGCGTTCGGAATCTCAAACTTGTCAGAAGCAAAAAATTGCCATTTCTTTGTAAAAGGCCTTGGTTTCAGTAATCAAAGTACTCATCTGTTTGTTGGGAGGGCTTTCAGGTGTGCACCAGTGACTAAATTGTGACTTTTTTTTTTTATCAGCTTACAGCTTTGGTGGCTTAATACCAATGATGAATGGAGGAGTTGAGGATGATGGCGACAATATGCACGTTGATAGAGAGTTTGCTGTTGTATCAGGTGGGAGTGGACAGTTTCCTGTTAACTACAACAACATTCAAATGGTTGAAGACACCAAACAACAGGAGAGTACTTCTGTTGGACCAAAAGAAATTGAAATATACACTGTTTCTGCAATGCAAACTCCTTGTCGTTGCAAGAATCAATATGCATTTTATTTTTAATTTAACCATAAACCTTAGTCCTTTATTTTTGCACATTGTTGTCTAGAGTCTTGAATACTATTGTATTGCTGTAACACCCCATTATATTGGGGGTTTAGTAGGTATCTACAATTAGCTGTTTCATGCAATATATTGTAATGGTGAAAGAGAAGGTTTATTAATAGTTCATTATTATTTCAGATAAACAGAAATCCACAGCGGCTGTTTCACCTGAGGCTTGTATGATGTTGTGCCTTGCTTTCAGTTGCTATGATTTCAGGTTGAAGGAAATCCAGAAGTAATTTAAATTATTCATTTAATTTCCATTAAATAGGTTTAATTAATAAGAAGACTTGGTAGGGAAATACCTTCAAGTGGTTATATACCTTTGAAAATAGCGCATGTTACAACTACACTATAATCATAGTCTAGACATATACCAGGTGTTCAGAATTTCTTCGGACACAATAATAGAAGAGCAGGATCCTGTTACAGGGGGTTTTATGTAAATAAAAGACTGGACATCACAGGTCTTAAACTACTATTTGGAAATAATGCACCTTAGAAAACAGTTTTGTGTTTTGTACCAATCTTGGCAAAACAGTCAAACTGTTGCTAGCATTAGCGAATATTAACGCTCTTAAGTTTTTTACGGGCTGCTTGATCAGGATGCTTTTGGTAACCCCAGGATGCGTGTAGAGTTTCAATCAAAACTGTCCTGGGTCAGCTTTTTCCGTGCACCTTGTAGATAAAGGCACGGAATTACTATGATAGTGCATTACTATATTCAGAAATTGATTTCTTACTTTAATTTGTTCTGTGCTAAATGGTTCTGCTTTGTACCACAGATCAGAGTCACCAAAGGGAACGATAATGAATAGTTATTTTAATAAGAATAAATATAGATACATATATATGATCAATACTTTAAAAGTAGACTATGATATATTCCAGTGATAATTACTAAGTGTTCTTATTTATGGCAAAATGATTGTCTTTCATAAACGTATTCTATTACTGTAGGTGCTAATTTGTAATGAATAATAACATTCTATAATTATCACTAGAACTATTCATTACCTACTTTTGCATATTAACTAACAGTAGTGCCATTTTTTTAAAATTTGATTTGGCAAAGCCAGCCTCTAAGGATTTATTTTCAAACAGTTAAAATTTTGCACTTTTCAGTTAATAAACACTGTATGAAATACCTTCTGTGCGTTTTCATCACTGAAATAATAGCTTTGATGTCTTGATGGGTCTGTTTGGGGTTTTTTGTTCACTTCCAGTCACAGTCTGTGGTTAGGGAGTTCAGGTGATGTGGTTGTTTTGACTCGTACAGGGACTAAGGAGGAAACTCCAGCTAGTGCATCCAGCCAGTTACAAAGCGAACGCATTTCTTGACGTGATGTGTGGGCTGTATGTGAAGTATCGGTATCGCAATCCGTATTTCAGATCATGTCCATGCGAAGGACTAATAGAGAACCCAAACTTCCGATTCCTCCTTGTCAGACGGTGGTACTCGTTATGCGTCACTTACGCAGGAACACGGTGTTGCACAAATGTGGGAAGTTGCCAACAGACTTACCGCCTTGAATTGGAAAGATGCAGTAAACGCAATCCTCTTTTGCACCTTGGCTTACGCGTTCGTGTAGACATAAACAGACGTGCATGTGTCCAAGGGTAACAGCGGAATGTGAAATCTTTAGATGTCACCGGATAGGTCTGTCGTTTCTGCGTTTGCCTTCCTCGTCTTTACCCATAGAGATGCAAATTTTCCATACCCTTTGCCAGCAGGCATTTCTGAGGCAGAACGTATCGCCCGTGTTTTGTGCTAGTACTCCGAGTACCGCTGCAAAAACGTATGTTTCAGATATACTGACGAGACCCGTTTACGAAAATAAAAACCGTTGTACTACTTACTAAATTCAGAGGAGAAATTGCTTTAAAACAGCCGTCAGTGGCTTTTGCATGCACGTTTTTAAAATCCTGTTTTCCTACTACTAACCTTTTTTAGACTTCCGTGCACTCTGGCTGTTGCGGTGGCGTTTTGCATGGGGATGGTACGGCTGTCATTACAAACTTAGCAGTAAACACAAACCTGCCTAGTACCTTACCTAGCAAGCTGCTCGGTGAATTGAAGTACTTGTGCAATAAAGGAACTTTGAAACATTTTATAATAGCGCCCCAGCAAAACCTTTCTTTATTTGGCCTATTTCAGTGTATACTGTACTGTGAGAGTTACCTCTACAAAAGATAAAAAAAAAGAGCCACCCACAAATTACAGCTGAAAAGTAAAAACACCCCAACCCTTCGCCCTCTCAGATCCTCGGTTCCTGTGTGTGCATAGTCTTGCATCCCAAGGGGGCACTACGGTTAAGGTGGAAAGATACATTTCATTGCACCTTCCAAAACCCTGCTACGCTTACTTCATAACAGTTAAAGGGAAAACATCCCCAGAAGTTCACACGGTCCTTGAAAAGGTTAATACAGGCACAGTCACACGTGGAGTGTAGACAGGCAGTTGCATTTTCCATGTAACGATCCATGCTATGAGCTCACCGCTCTCATTGCTTCCAACTACCTCTGTGGTTAGAAAGAAAAAAAGGGTGGGTTTGTTTTCCAAGCTGTGTATGGAGAAACGTTGTTTAAAAGGAGTGTAGCGGAGAGGTTTTGATGTGTTTCCATTTATTCCTAATGGTTGGTGACGGGTGTATTTCTTAATGCAGATATGAATAGCAGTAGCTCCATACTGAATGCACTGACAAATGGATGCGCCATCAATGGACATTTGGATTTCACCGCCGCACAACAGCTCGGTGGGATGGATGCCGGGCGCGAGGAGTCTTTAACATTAACACCTAACGGAGTAATTCCGGGAATAACTTCTCCCAGTAGGCATCGAATCCATACCAGCAACGGCCCCGAGGAACCAGAAAAAGCCATGAATAATTCCACCGATATGTGCGGATCTCTCCATCTGAACGGAAGCCCGAGCAGCTGCGTCTCCAACCGTCCCTCGTGGGTGGAAGACCCTGGAGACACTTTGCACTATGGACACTACCATGGGTTTGGGGATACTGCCGAGAGCATCCCCGAACTTAGTAGCGTTGTTGAGCATTCCAACTCGGTCAAGGTGGAACAGAGATACGACAACACTGTCCTCGGCACAATGTATTTGTATCATGGTTCCTAGAGGAACAACCTTTGTATCCAACGCGCATTGAAATTGCTACCAAATGAAACTGGGGGGACGGAATCCCCGCATAGCATTAAATTTGAAGATTGCAACTTAGCGCTATTTTTACACTTGGTTTATATGAAAGGTAAACCTTTGATTGGACAGCCTTATACAGTAGTTGTAGTTTGTTGCATGTATGGGGCTTACTTAGTGATAACATAGGTGCTGTTATGATGGAATGTTTTTCATTTTTTTTATTATGGAATGTTCTGGTTTTGTATATTTTTTTTTTATTTCTAAGCTTGTGAACACTATCCCTTTTTAGAGCTGTTTTCCCTTTTATTAAAACAATGTTTAACTGAATTTTGTGAAGAAAATGTTATGTACGTGCACCACTTTTAGAAGTAAGGACTTTTCTTTTCCATCTTTTCTGCCGAAGCTATGGTAGCAATATCAGTACCAGCCATCACTATGCAAGGGTGAGAGCGGCGATCTGCTGGAGCTTCTCTGGCTTTGTAGTTTGTACATTTGTTGGGTGCAATTAGATGTTCATCCTCACGTTTTTTGAACAAGTTGTTGAAGAACGCGGAGGCAAAACTGGGGGGAAGTTAAACGCTTTCACTTCCTGTAGCGTAGAAGGGCTTCCCGTCCTAGTTGGGCTCTTTGCGTTACGGCGTGGGGGAGTGAGCTGCCTGTCTTCGGTTGCAGCCGGGCGCGCCACGGGTTGGGTCTGGATTTGGGGCCGTTTCCTTCAGCTTCTCTCTTCTATGTGTACGCTTTGATATTTTACCATAGCTCGCAGACCGGAGGCATGTTGGCACTGTTCTGCTTTGTACGCGGTTTAAAATTGCTGTTACTTGTTAGAGAATTTGCCGAGTCAAAATATTTGAGTTTGACTGTCTTGGATATACATTTATTGTCCTTTTTTTTTTAACATATGCTTTGAAAATGTAACGTGTACTCTTTGGGCTACGCTCACGGAAAATACATTGTATTTAATGCTTAATACACAAATCAAAATTCATATAAGTGCACTATATGAGCACTAATAATATAAGTTGCTGCTTTGTGTTATGATAAGTGAAGAGTGGGGAAGAATATGGTAAATGAGATAAGCCCTCGGAATTGTGTTGATTTTTTTGTTCTTGTTTTAAAAGGGACCTTTACAAATTGGAGTTTAATAAAAATAAACGTACTACATTGTATCTGAATGTTTTGTTTAGACATACTTTTATTGGCAGTTTGAGCGAGTTTTTAATAGGTTTTTAATCGAGTTTCTCCATCATCTTTCTTAGTGGGATTTCTTGATTTTGTCGCAATGTGGAAGCAAATGTGAGCATCCCAGTAAGTCGTCCTTGACTGGATCACAGAAACACGTACTGGTTATTCCATATCATCATCACAGACTGGTTTGGGTTGGAAGGGCCCTTAAAGACCATCTAGTTCCAACCCCCCTGCCATGGGCAGGGACACCTTCCACTAGACCAGGTTGCTCAAAGCCTCATCCAGCCTGGCCTTGAACACTTCCAGGGATGGGGCATCCACAGCTTCTCTGGGCAACCTGTTCCAGTGCCTCACCACCCTCTCCGGGAAGAACTTCTTCCTGATGCCCAAGTGATATTCTGTGATACCCTGTGTGTGAAGGTTGTATCAGCCTTGAACTCCAAAAATAGGATAAAAATACTGGTCTGATTTTCATGGAAACTGTACTTTCCTCCAAACATTTTTAGGCAAAATGCAATAGACTCCAGAGAAGTCAGTGTTTAAATAGACTTTAAGTAGTTCACTCTCTACGTACAAGGCTCCCACAGAGTGTTCAAAGTGAGAGTAGCACTGGTGATAGGAAAATCAACTGGTCCTTTTGCAGGTTGTTGGCCGGAGCAGGAGGACTCCTCCATGCCTTCTGGAGACAAAACAAGACGAGTCACGAAAAGCAGAACCTTACCTGAGAAAAGCCGTTTCTGCCATGCATGTAACTGCTCGCTTGCGCTCGCACGGCTGCAGCCGGGCCCTGTTCTTAGAGGGTTCAGTTGGCTGACGCAGTGCCCAGAGGTGTGTGTGCTCTCGCCGTCATACTAACACGAGATACCGGTTCAAATCCGTTGTAGTGTTCGCTTTGGGGATTCTTTTTTTTAGTGTTTGCGGAGCTTGCTGCATATGCTTTCTCCTGCTTCTTCAAATAGAGCAACTTGTAGTTACAATAAGCACGGCCGCCTTACGTGCGTGGCTGTAAACTGATTCCTGGAGGATTTTCTTTCAGTAACAGAAGTTGCACGTGTCTCTTCACACGCTGAAATCTTAGGTACGGCATTCTGGTGTGACTGTAAGGCAAGGCTTTTTAAAAAATGCATACATCATTCACTTGCTTTTCACATCTTTTCACCTAAAAATACCTTGGAAGACACTGTATTTCAGATTCAAAGAGGGAACTTACTGCTTCATTTTAAAAAGCCCTCGGATGCGTGTGCCTTCAGCCACATGCTAACACAGATTTCAAGGCCCGCGACTGTCGTCAGGCCTTGTGGAAGCTAATTATTAAATTCTAATTAAATGTAGGAGACCAGCGAAGGCCGTACACTGTAGACACGCTGTGTGGGTTTGCTGGGTAGCTTCCTTTGTGGCTGCTGTTGCAGAAGAGGAGTCTGTGATGGAGTATGCCTCAGCCGAGAGCTGAGATGTGTCATTTGAAAGCATCCAATAATTACTTTATAAGAATTCTGAGGCTGCCTTTTTACAGATGCTGCTTATTTACTGCCTAAATCTTTCACAGACCATGAAATGGGGAGTCACAGAATCACTGCGTGGCTGAGGTCGGTGGATACGTACCCGAGTGTGTGGTCCTGTAACAGATCCGTACCACCCTCACGGGGAAAAAAGTTACCTTATGTTTAATTGGAATTTCCTGAGGTTTGGTTTGTGTTGCTGTTTCAGAGCCATGCCAGCAGTAGTCCTGAGTGAGCCAACGGGTCCGGCTCCAGGTCTGGTGGGCAAGCTGCCGAGTTAGCAGGTGAAGAACTGACACGGTCAAGGGTGGAGTGACTTCTGCCGGGTGTAGCTGTGTCTTTCCCTGTATTTCCCATATTACAATACAGAGGACTTCCCTGGTTTTGCTGTGTTAGACCAGCTGATGTCCTTGAAGAACCCTGGTAGGGCTCACAAGCCCTCTTCAGGCCTCTGTTACGAAGTTTCAGGTTCTGCTGATTCCCCCCCAAATGCAGCTAATCTCCTATTTCGTGTTTTTGAAACCATCTGCAAATTTTGGGAGAAATAGGAATAAATAGAGATTCAGGCAGCATTTTGATACAGAATATTTCTGACCAAGTAGTTTGGCAATGTTGGAAGAGGGAAAACAAAAAAGTTCTGTCAGGGAAGTGTTACACAACGTCGTACGTGGTTACAGTCTTTAATATTTTTACAGATGGATCCCCTGGTTCCAGATAAAATATTAGCCTACACTCCCAACAGTTGTGAAAGCAGGCTTATCGTTTGAGTTATGTGTTAGATTAAGAGGAGATGCTGCCCGGCTTCAAGACCTGTTGCAAATGCTTTCAGATCCTGTCTTGCACCTGGCTGTGATCAAATCCTGATCCTGATCCTTGCTCAGACTTGCATTCCAGCTAGCAAAAGAGTCTCCATAAAACTGTTTTACTGAACTTCATTAACAAAATATCAGCATTCTGCAGTCTGACACTGAACCCCAACTTTACAGCCAAGCTATAAATCACTGAGGAGCTTCTGCCATTCCATGTGCATCCATACCAACATCATACATCCACAAGAGCTGCCTCACAAAACACCAGAGTAATTCCTGAGCACAAACCCAACCTGGGATGAAAAAGCAATCCTTGCTGTCCCACATGCTAGAGCCAGCCTAGGGTACGAGGGTTTGTCAGTACAGACTGGCACACTTCATGTCCAACCAGTTTCCTCCAGTCCATGAAAAACTATGCACTTCAGGGGAAAAAAAAAAACCCAAGCACAACAGCATAAAACCACCTAAAAGCAGTCTTGCACCAGCACGGTGCTGCCCACCTTGCTGTCCCCTGCCAGCATAGCCGGTGCCGTACATCCTTTACATCCCTCGGCCTCCTGGGCAGCGGAGGGTGAGGCAGCTGGACCACTCCGCCCTGGCAGGTGCCACTAGATGTGGCACGTGGTGCAGCTTCCCAGTGGCACCGGCGAATCCTGAGGGATTTGCTTCAGGGTAGTTACTACCATGATGAAGTTCTTTTTAATTGTGCTTCTGGGGGGGTCTTTGTGACAAAAATAACCACCTTTGCTGGCATTCTAAGTGAATTTTCTTTTTACTTGCCTCTAACTCTGAAGTACGGCTTCATGGAAAGCTCCAGCTAATATGAACTCCTTGATGCTCCAGGGAGGAAGTCCTGGATGCCTTGGTTTGTGGGCAGGTGAGCTGGGGATGGAGCAGATTTCCTACAGGAATGAAAAGAGAGCAAGAGCAGGGAGGAAACTTCCCGCACTGGGCAGCACCAAGCGCTGCAGTGATCCTGCCGCCACCGGAGAGGTGGGAATGGAAGATGGTATGCTGGGAGCATCCCACTTCACTGCTGCCGCTGGCCTGGGAGACACAGGTCCACAGGGCTGGAAATCTTTGAGACCCAGCTGAACCGAGAGAAGAAAAAAAGTCTTGTGTGAACAGGGCCTACTATTCCTGGTGTCTGGTAACTACACTTCTGTTACATTGCTTAATGATTCCCAGATATTTCACACCTCTCCTTCCGTTCCAGGAGTTTCCTGTCTCAGAGTGGTGAGTGGCTGTTTACAGGCAAGGATCAAAAGAACTCTGGTTTAAAACAGATGGTCTATTTTAAAACCATATCTGGCTGTAATATTAAAAAATAAAAGAATGCCCTACAAAAGTTAATAACAGTACCATATGCTTGGGGAGTGTGTTCAAATCCAAAGCTTTGCCATGCTGAAAATGGTCCTTTCTCTATAGCACCCTCCAAAGAGCATAATGAGTGTTACCTGTGGGACGAGAATAAAAATCAGGCATCCTCCCTCCCTCCAAAAAGCACCACAAGTTTTAACGAGCAACTTCTTCTTGCTCCTGTGTGACCCAGCTGCACAGACGGGACTCCGTAACCGCCTCTAAATCAGTAGGAATTAGCCTCAACCGCCTGAAGCGCAAGCGGGAGAGAGAGAGACGCGTTGGTCACCGGAGACGATTCCCCTGGCTCCGTCACTAATCTGAGCCGTGTTCCACAAGGAAAAGAAGCGATACCTAAAGCTGAACACGACCCCGAGCTGCGCAGTATTAATTACACCACTTCTTGCTCGGCTAGAATTGTAAGCTAAAGAAAAAATATTAAGTTAATCAGTGTTTCTCTTCCTACGAAGGCAGGATGTAATCTACTACAGAGGAAATACCACCTATCAGTAGAGCTCTTGTCTCAGTGTTACCGAAAGGTCAAGCGTTGTTTGTTGTTGCTTGCTGGCAGCTCAGTCTCACCAAAGGCACGTGTGCCTTCCTGCGGCGACCGCAAACTTCACGGCGTCTGCAGTTTTTGTCATGTTTTGTCTGGGGGGAGGAGGGGTTGGGCTTCGCCTGCCTTTATTTCATTCTCACTGTTCCTAAAAGGTGCTGTGAGGTGGAGCGAGTCCTCCATAACATTAGGCACATGGTTCGGAATCTCAGTTTGTTCTATTTTATATTTGGCACGCCGTGTAATACAGCGTATTTTCTAAAAATCAGTACCAAAAAGGCAAACTATAACAATCAGGTAGGTACACAATGTTAGAAGAACCAAGCGAAAAGTATATGCATGATACTACTTAAATGGTAGTTCCTGGGATCAAGCAGCTCTCCTGACAATAAGAAGTCCAACCAGAAAAATCTGTAAATTCTAGTAAGTATAAAACCTTCAGGGTTTTTTTAATATATAACATAGTTGATAAAAAGCCTAGAGATTTATTTAAGGGACTATATTTGTAATTAATGTTTCCAGTCTGCATTTTCAGCTGAAATTCTGGTGTTGATAAATCAGGGATGTGTCTTCCATCAGCTGATGGGTTGGACACTGTCATACTAGAAACTGTCACCATTTGCCAGATATATTTGCACTCTTCATCGTGGAGCATCATCCTTCAGATAAAAATTGGCATTGCTGACAGTAGCCAAGTACAACATCTGTGTAAAGAATTTACTGCCACGTGGGCAGAGGGCATCATCGCTTTTTTGAATGCGTAATGGTCCTTTTCGTGAGTGGTGCGGCATCCATCAGGGAGGGTAATTGTCTCGGGGCCTCTGGTAGATGGCAGTTTTACAGGAGGCAGGAATACTCCAACCACTGTATTGGAGCTAAAGCATCACCACCATCCACGCTGATATGAAAAGCAACAAGGAGAAGAGGAGGCTCAGGGAGACCTGATCGCTTTCTACAGCTGCCTGAAAGGAGGGTGCAGAGAGGTGGGGGTTGGTCTCTTCTCCCAGGTGACAAGTGACAGGACCAGAGGAAACGGCCTCAAGTTGTGCCAGGGGAGGTTTAGATTGGATATTAGGAACAATTTCTTCACGGAAAGGGTTGTCAGGCACTGGAACGGGCTGCCCAGGGAAGTGGTGGAGTCACCATCCCTGGGGGTATTTAAGAGACATGGGGATGTGGAGCTCAGGGATGTCGTTTAGGGTTGGACTTGGCAGTGCTGGGTTAATGGTTAGACTCAATAATCTTAAAGGTCTTTTCTAACCAGAACAATTCTATGTTTCTATGATTCTGAGGATCTGATCTACAGTGGCAGCACACACCTTAATATTTTCAAGGGGTTCACAAAACTGGCTTTTCCTAACGCGGGCAACGCCTGCCTATCAGCAGCCCCATCAGCAGGGTATGCCAGACCTGCCCTGCGGTCTGCAGGAGGAACTGGGTAGGGGCGTTTGTGTCAGTTATATAATTTGGTGTAATCTGTGCTTTATCTCCTACATCTTTCCAGAACCTAGAAGTTTAGGAACAAAGCAAATCTTGTTACCCTGTCTGGAAAGCAGCCTTTGGGATGTGATCTAAGGGAACCTGGTAATGGTGATCTACCAAAACGCTGTGTCAAACAGGCCTACTTGCAGTGGCCACAGCTGCGGGGCAAGGTGGGTGCTGTCCCTGCACATTTAGGACTCCAGCATGCCCTGCTGCAGCTTCTTACGTTGTCCCAATTACTGAACCTTGTTTTGTATACCTGTATCTGCAGAACGGCTACTACAGTATTGCTTTAAGTAGAGTCGGTCTTCTCACTTTGTGCTCAACACAGGCTCCCTTTTTCAACCTGCAGTCCTTCATTCCTGGTCTCATAGCTGACAACTTGCTGGAGCACGTTGTGGCTCTGGTCCAGCCAGCACACTGATGCTGCCTTCCCACAGACGGCGAAGGCCAAGGGGAACTGATGGGCACCCGGGCTCTGCCCGCTCTCACCTGCAGTCAGGATACTACCATTATCCGTGCTGAGACCCAAGAGCTAAGAAGTGCTTCTGGAAGCCACTGTGCCGGACAAATTGTTGCTCCAAAACACTAATTTTGGACTGGAGGTCACAAGCTGTTTCATCCTGTGCTGTTCACTATCAGATGCAAGGAAGGGGGCAGTGGCAAATTACCATTGCCCCTGGCATACCCCTCCCTGCCCTGGGACCAGCCATCCCTCCCAGTTCCTGGTGCTATGCCTCCCTCGCTAGGGACGACATGGTCTAGTGGAAGGTGTCCCTGCCCATGGCAGGGGGGTTGGAACTGGATGGTCTTCAAGGTCCCTTCCAACCCAAACCATTCTATGATCATCCTGTGATGCAGTCGTGGTGGTCACATTGGCTGCAACGGCCCCATATTTCTCAAGGTGTTGAGATGCAGCTCGGATCAGCACTGCACAGCCCCCAGCCAGACGTGCGCCAGCTGGAAGCTCTGTAACCAGGTTAGCGTGGCACCAAGCCCAAAATAATAAGCCCTAGTTATTAGGTCTTTGGTACTCTGCCTGAGGTTAAGCCTCCAGTGGCCTCGATTGTAAAAGACAGAACAGCTGAGTTTTTGCTGAACCCAAAGACAGGAGGAGATCATCCCTCAGACTCAGTTTGCATGGTGACAGAACTGAGATGTGCACAGGTGACCTCTTGCACGGGAAAGCTGGGGGGTGTGAGACTAAAGAGAGCAAACACGAATATGATTGCCTCATCCTGTGAGTGACAGGACAAGGGGTAACTGGTTTAAACTGAAAGTGCGGAGGTTTAGATTGGATATCAGGAAGAAGTTCTTCCCGGAGAGGGTGGTGAGGCACTGGAACAGGTTGCCCAGAGAAGCTGTGGATGCCCCATCCCTGGAAGTGTTCAAGGCCAGGCTGGATGAGGCTTTGAGCAACCTGGTCTAGAGGAAGGGGTCCCTGCCCATGGCAGGGGGGGTGGAGCTAGATGATCTTTAAGGTCCCTTCCAACCCAAACCAGTCTGTGATTCTATGGTAAGTGAGCTGTCTTATAGCTGTCCTGTCTCCTATAGCGACCTTCCTATGCAAAGCCTTGAAGGATATCAGTATAGATGTGCTCTCAAGCTGTTTAAATTCAGAGGCTGTCCTCAAAATTCATCTGTACTGAATCTGAGGAATTTATACAGGTACTGGATAAATTCAGACATATTATACCATTACCCTGGTTCTGACAGGAAAACCACATAAAATTACAAAGGCTGAAATCTGCATGAAGCAAAACTATTTTTGAATTAAGATGAAGGTTATTTAATTTAATGGCGTTCCAGGACAATGCTCGACACCTGCTGATGCACATGCTCTTAAACGTGTATCTTCAGGTGTGTTAGCGCTGGGAGCAGTAGAAGGAGTAGCGAGGGGAAAAAAAAAGAAAAGAAAAAGGCAAACCCAAAGACCAAAGTCTGCTATGACCAGCAAGATAGAAATTTCCAGAATTAGGACAGAGTTACATATTTCACAGCCATTTGCTTTCAAAAGGCCAAAGTCCACACCTGGTGAAAATGACACACAGTGCCCATTTTACCTGATACAGATGCTTCGTTTCCCTTTTGCTGAAGCAGCAAATTAATTTGCCCAATCTAAACACAATGTGAGCTTGATGAACTGCAAATGCCGGCTCCTGATGGCCAGGAGCAGAGGTCCACGGAGGCTGATGGGTATCAGAAGGCCTCCAAACCTCCAAGTGATCTGTCACCATGTCTGGTGCACCACTGAAGTGCCTGAAAGATACACAAATCACTGTATATATGGCGAGTCTGAATTTTTTGAGGAGGTCAGGAGATCAGAACAGGAAGGCTCTCAGTGCTCTCAGGACCCAGGGAAACGTGTCCTGGAAATGGGAAGTCGGGGTCCCTCACCACCTGACCTGGTCCTTGTCCTGGGGGTGCCCTGCACTGACTCAGGGCATCAGGGCAGGTTGGGTTTCACTTAGGTGCCCTCCCGCCCCCTCACCTCTTTGTTTGTGTCCATGTCCTACCCTACAAGCCTGGCTAGCAGTCACAGGAGGATACTCAGCCTCTGATGCAAGTGGATACTTGCTGCTACCCGAACTTTCTTCAAGCATTGCCTTTCAGCCCCACAGTCGTCTTTGACACTCATCATCGACAGCATGCTGAGAGCATCCTCCCGTAAGGGTGAGACCTGCCCAGCTCACAGGTGAGCCTGCGGGTCAGCCCAGTGAAACGTGTGAATTAAAAGTTTACGTGTGCCTCTTGGCCGTCCCCGTGCAGCCTACATGGCCTCTTCGGCTCTCCTCTCCCCTCGGTCTCTCCCATCCATGCCATGCATTAGTCTTGCTGATGCTCCTTGGAAACACCTCCGCACTCTCCGACCAATCCACACGACTCAAAAGGTTCTCTCATCTTCTCATCAGTCAGTAATCTTTCACTAACTGTGGTATCTCTGACGGTGATAGATGAAACCTAACTCAGCTGAGCTCCATACAAATTGCTGCTGAAAAAACATTTCCTACCCTATCAATTTGATTGTATCGCCCCTTTCCTTATGTCCTCCTTGGACTCCTTCACTGCATGTCCAATCCAAGCAGTTTCCTATCACTTTCAAGGCCTTCCATTTATTTCCAGCCTCTACCACCCATCACTCAGTACAGCGTGAACTTGCTGACTCCGCATCAGCCATCCTGATGGCTCTGTAAACCACTTGCTAAATTTTTAAGCTAACACTTTCATGCTTTTCCTGTGCAAGCTCCAATGCCCAGGGATACTCTTCTTTCATGTCTACTAAGATACTTCACCCTGCTCCTTCAGATGATTCCTTGAAAAAATGCTTTTAAAACCCCCAAAACCCCAACTTTCCCTATTTTTGGGCCACAGACACTAAACCCTGTCATGTTGATGAGCACTGTCTCTCTGATTTCTTGTACTGCCTGCCTGTATCTGCTGGTCATCTCTTGTCGTAGATGTGGTTTTCCTACACTTTGAGGCAAAGGTTGATTTTTTCAATTGTGTGTTTAGATGTCCTCTAGCACAGGGAAATTCCAGTCTAGCGGCAGGGCTTCCAGGAATGATGGTAATAATGACAACAGCAGCAGCAGCACTAATAAATTAAGAATACAACCCAGGACTTGCATCCTTAGTGGTACGATGGGATCCGAAGTCATGGCACACAGCAGCAGGTCCAACATCTGGTGCCAGTAACGCTGTGGCATGGTCTATTCTCCTCCGCTTTTACAGGCTCTCCATAGAAACGTATTTGAAAATATCTGTTGAGTGTTGTGTACTGTGCCCCGTTGTGATTATTTGTGACAAAAGGTTGATGTATTACACATTTAAGAACAGCCTTCCTCCCCATCCTGCCCCTGCAGTATGTCAGGCTGAAAAATCTCCTTTGTTTACCTTACCTCGGGTCTCCTTTTCAGACCCCCTTCACGCTTCCCAGTCGACACAAATGTGTAGGATTCCCCATCCCTCATTACACACTATTTCTTGGCTGCATCTCTCACCCTCCTCCAGGCTCTCTGTTCTGCCAGGGGAGAGTTGGTGTGGGTTTTGGAGCAGGTCAGAAGCGAGTTCCAGTCACTCCCGTAATTTCCACTACCAAGGCTTTCAGGGAGCTGGGCTGCTACAGGGAAATCAAAGCGCCCCCTCAAATGGCGTGGGGAGTAAATTGGGAGAGGCTTGTGAGAAGGGATGTTTGACACAGAACAAAAAATGGGAAAGGACAAAAGCAGAGTGGGAAAGGCATTTAGTAAGCCCCCAGCAAACACTTTTCTTGAGCAGAGGGGTCTGTGTGCTCCCACACAGTGCCTTGCCAGCTCCAAATGGTTAGAGGTGGGTTTTGGAGTATTTAGAATCCCTGAAGGTTTTCAGCCATTGCACGTCACGGGAAGGGGAGCTCAGCATGTGCCTTGTGTAGCATTTACAGTGTGGGAGGGTTTTGTCTTGCAGAATACTACACGTTGACCATACTGGTTGAGTCAGTCTCTGACTGCACCAACATTTCCACTGTGCACATCATCTCCAGTGCCCTCTTGAAAACCTCCTCCCTGAGACTCCTTTGTAGGGTAAATGGGAATGGCATCGTGCCAAGGAGTGCGTTTTGGCTTGCACAGGGGACCACAGAATGCTTTTTTCTAAATAGTAATTTGCTATGCTTTAGAGCACATGGACTATGGGAACATATGGGCCTCTCTGCACAATTTGGATGTTAGGAAAACAAGCCTTTGTAAGGAAAGAAATAGCATTGTATCGGCAAAGGGACAGACTGAGTCCTGTGCCAGATCCCGGGACCGAGCTATCGAATTAGGGAGCTACTGAATGAGCTGCGACTACAGTGAAATGGGAGGAGGAAAGAAACAAAAGCAGAATCTCATCAAATACAGACTCAGTAAATAAAAACAGCGGGTGTTGGGCAGGGTGCGCATAAAAGCCAAATCCAGAGAGGAATGAACGGTGATTAGCTGATGAGACTGAAGATAGAGATTTTAACATCCAACATGAGAGCAAGTGCGAACAACTCCTTCCCACGGCCATCAGGATTGGGCAGTGGCTCTCCATCATGGGTGCTGAAGTCAGCCTGCCCAGCGCCCTGCGAGAGGAGGGAGCCATGGAGATCCTGCCAGCTGACTGAAGGGGTCTGTCTCTCGCTTTCATAACCCTTACACAGCTCCCGTGAAAGGCTGAGTCGTCTTTTCTTGCTGCCGTGATTAAATGAGCAAAGGCAGAAGAAAGCTCCTTGGGGATCTCTGTGGATTACTGGCTGCTCTACCCATCCTCTGACAGGTGGCTGTAGTAAAGCATCAGAGAAATATTTTTGCCTGTTCAGCAAGCTACTAACTCAGCTGCCTGAATTTGCACGTGTGCCAGAGTCCAACCCTGTATCTCTCTGCTATGCTAAGTGAGGTCCACACACCGCCTCGCTGCCTGAACCCCTTATTGTTATGTGGGCGGTTTAGGTCAGCCCCTATTGTAATGAATTTATGTGCATCTTTACCCATGTTTCACTTTTTGACCTGCACATGTGGCAGATATCCACACGGTCGCTTCAGTCCTGTGTTTATCTGCAGGATGAGTAGAGTAGGTGTACCGGCAGATTGCTTTACCCTCTTGTCTTTCATGGTATGCCTCTGGTTGGCCCTAGAGCAGCCAGAGGCCGTATGGGTCGTCCTGGCCTCAAGCCCGAGGAAGTCCTTCGCCTCCAATTCCTTCAGCCTTCCCTCCCTCCCTCATGTGCATCTAAAGCCCTGTCCCTCTGCACATCTTCCAACACTCTGTGAGGATGAGATGGAGATAAACATCATCCTTCAGCAGCTAATGGTGAAGCCTTCACAGGGTTTCACTGTCACATCACCTATTGCTGCAAATTAAACCAAATACATTTCTACCAAAATCAGGCTCTGATGCTCGGTGCTGCCAGCACTCCTGCGGCTCCATGAGGGCAGCTGCAGGGACCGAAGGTGACTGCCCAAACCAGAGCCCCGCTTGCACAGCGCTCACGTGTTTATTTGGCCTGCATACCTCTTGCTGAACCTGTAGAGAGGCTTGAGTCACTTCAGAGGTAATGGAGACAAAGCCCACCTTCCAGAACCGCAATATAAAGGCAGACCCTGGGATGTATTTCTGCTACCTGACATATATATACATTTGCTGGAGAGAAAGCTGGATGTGAATTGAAGACTCGAAAGAAATTAAATTACTTGAGAGGGCACCGTAATTGAAAAGAACAGAAACGTGTGTGCTTGAAACAAATTTATTTACTACCATGGGAGAACTGTAATTGAAAAGAAGAGAAACTTGTAGAGCGGAGCATTTGGAATTGACTTGAGAGGGAGAGAAAGTATGGGGCTCCTGCACTCTGAAATGAATTTCTTGCTTGATTTGAAGTACCAAACTTTGGAAACATCTATACCAATTAACTTGAAAGTATAATGCTTTGCCCTAGGGAGTCAGGCATTGCCGTGTAGGGCTAGAAAAATAAGATGCTTTAAGCTTGTTCCTCAGCTCTTACACCAGGTGGAACAAGGCAATGACCAAGATATAACCGACGGCAGTGCTAGGTCTAGATTTCAGCTGCCATGTCACCAAGGTTTTCTTCTCTGCAAGGGAAAGCCCAGTTGTGCCTAAGATCTACCTGAGAATAAAACTGAATATGCATCACGCTGACATGGCTCATGAAAACAGACCTGTCTCAGAGAGCCCTGTTACATGAGCAGACAACACTTCCAGCACCTGGCTAGTACTTGAGGGACAAGATGGTTTGTCCTTCATATATCAGAAAGATCACAGAATCACAGAACGGTTTGGGTTGGAAGGGACCTTAAAGACCATCTAGTTCCAACCCCCCTGCCTTGGGCAGGGACACCTTCCACTAGACCAGGTTGCTCAAAGCCTCATCCAGTCTGGCCTTGAACACTTCCAGGGATGGGGCATCCACAGATTCTCTGGGCAACCTGTTCCAGTGCCTCACCACCCTCTCTGGGAAGAACTTCTTCCTGATATCCGATCTAAACCTCCCCACTTTCAATTTAAACCCGTTACCCCTTGTCCTGTCACTACAGACCCTTGTAAAAAGTCCCCCCCAGCTTCCTTGTAGCCCCTTCAGGTACTGGAAGGCACTATAAGGTCTCCCCGGAGCCTTCTCTTCTCCAGGCTGAACAAGCCCAACTCTCTCATCCTGGCCCCATAGCAGAGGGGCTCCAGCCCTCTGAGCATCTTCATGGCCTCCTATGGACTCGCTCCAACTGGTCTATATCCTTCTTATGCTGAGGGTTCCAACAACCCTTCTTTTTATCCAGAAGATAAAAAGAGGTGTTGTCGCTGGACACCAGAGGGATTTCTCTGGCTTCAAGAGTTGGGAATGCATCTTACACGCTTCCAAAGATTAAATTCCACCTACCACAATAGAAGGTGTGGGAAGCTGAAATCAGGTGAAAAAAAGGCCTTCACAGCTCTGTCCTTCCTGTGCTACAGGTCCAGTAGCTCAGATCACTCTGGAAAATGCCTGTGCAAGGCCTTCTCAGCTGCAAACACTACAAACTCACCCTGGGAGCATGTGCCTGGGCTTGGTGCTCTTCTGCCTCACACATCACCGGGTGCGTTGAGTACCATGCAGGACGCTGAAGGCTTTCATTGATGCCTCCGCAGCCGCGGGCACATGTGATGGACTGGACATGTAATAGCACCTTGCCAAAGGAACCAGTGCACAAGACAGAGCGGGTGTCTTAATCTACTGTCTCTGCCTCACAATAGCTCTGTAGCTTAGCCATGAGTCAAGCACAGTTGCAGTTTCATTTAGTCACAAGGCTCAGGTCACTCTCAGGCTTCAGGGCTTCTTCTCATGGAATTGTGCTCCAGAACCCTGTTTTTTCATTATATTTACCTTTTTTTTTTTTTTTTTTACTGTCTACATTTATTTCTTTGTAAGAACACAGAAAAAAATAAACAGATGCCAAGTCTGACATGAGGACAGTCTTAGCCAGTATCCTATTTTCCCTAGTACAGCTTTCTGACCTCTGATAATTTCTAGCTGAAGGAATTAGGATCATTGGATGGGACCACCAGGTAAATTATACTGGAAGGGAACTCAGGAGGTCCCTTGTGACTCCCTGCTGGAAGCAGGACCAGCTGTGGGATCAGACCAGGTTGCTCAGGCATTTTCCCAGCCGCGTCTCGAAACCCACCAAGGATGGAGCCTGCACAACTTCCCCAGGCAGCCTGCCCCCC
>NW_010250669.1:14345-26701 GCF_000690775.1 Eurypyga helias | reverse complement strand
CCGTTGTACCTCACTGCCCTGACACACACTGCCATGACGGGTCCCATGGGCCCCTCTCCATCCCCTCCCATAGACACTGGGGGTCCTGTGAGGTGCACCCGAAGCCATCACTGACCCAGCCTCTGCTCACAGGGCAAATGGTCCAACTCCCTGCCCCACATCCGTGTCCCACCATATCGTGTATCTGCACGCTATGTTTCCCTAGCCCTTGGCTGCCTCCTACCCATTAGTTTCATTATTTTTGAACCTGTTTATAATTTTGGCTACAATATCCTTTGCCAGTGAGCTCCACAAATTCAATATACACCGTGTGGAAAAGTACTCCTTTTTATTTGTTGTTCTCTGACTGTTTCATTTTGTGACCCCTGGTTCTGAGAGAAACAGTGAATAAATTTTTTTATGCAGCACACAATTTTATAGAGCTGTATCATATTTCTCCTAAATCACCTGTTTTCCGAGCAAAGGAATCGTATTCTGCTCAGTACTTTTTATGAAGCGTATCTATGCAGGAAATTCTAGTTATTCTCTGTACCTGTTTTTCATTTCGACTCTCACCTTCTGAGATGAGATGACAGCATATGAAAAGAGGACGCATCATAAATTTATAGTGTGATGATGCACCCTGTTTTGTGCTCCCTTCTTTCCTTAGTAATTACCAAGAGTCTCTTTGCTACTTAACACTGAAGTGATGTTCTCAAAGGACCGCTCACAAGCACTACCAGGTCTTTTTTACGCAGTTAGAGGAAATGGAGAGCCCATCATTGCATGTAGGTCTGGAGTTAGGATTGTTTTCCTTACATTAGTTTCCCTGAGCATAATAACACCAAGCTTCATCTCTGACTTTGGTTCCAGTT
Source organism: Eurypyga helias (assembly GCF_000690775.1). NCBI lineage: Eukaryota > Metazoa > Chordata > Aves > Eurypygiformes > Eurypygidae > Eurypyga > Eurypyga helias. Next base: position 25,847 of record NW_010250669.1, on the reverse strand, counting down.
AATCCGCACCATGACATCCTTCTGCAATGCGCTGCAGCTGGTTCCAGTCCAGAGGACTCTGGATAATTTTGTATGACCAACAAACCCCCTCACCTCACGATGGATGTTTTTTTCCTACATCATTTACAAGTACTGTGAACAATGTAGATCACAACAGAAATTTCTCTCCTGTATTCCCCTTCCAGCTCCTTATTTATCCCAATTTTTATTCCCTACTCTTATAGCTGCTCTTAAAACTTTACTGTAACCTCGTTTTTTCAAAAATCTTGGATAAGGGGCCTTATCAAGAAGCTTTGAAAGAATTAATTACACCTACTGAAACAGGATTGCCCCCCCTACAAAATCCACATTGCTTTTTTCCTATACGTCCTGTCCATCCCTGTATCCACTACTTCTGTCTCTCATTAGCCTGGCAACCAGAAAGTCAAGTTTATTACTCCGTGATCTTGGACTGGCCATTTTAAAAACCAGCTCCATCCCTGAGCGGTGAGGCCTCCCCTCACCAGGAGATGAGACGCCACCAGCATCTGGCAGCTCCACGTCTGAGGTCCTCAACTTTCCTCACCAGAGCCCCAGCTATTTCTTACTGTTTGTTCCCATCAGTTTGGCCTAGATCTTCTTCTACTGGCACATGAATCTGAGACAGATCCAAAGAAAAAGGGCTTCTTTTTTTTTTTTTTTTATTACATGTGAACTCCCTCAAGGGCCTCTATCGTATTTTTGCCCTCTAATTCTGAGGAATTTTTTAGGCTTGCCATGCTATGGGTTTCCATTTAGTATGCCAGAGTTTATCCTTTTTTGTATCACCCTCACTGGGAGATGTCTTCCATTTGCTGAAGGAATTTATTTATTTACTTAAGTTCTAGTAGTCGTCTTTACTGTTTAAGAACATGGAAGTGCAGCTTTTTAAAATTCCTTTCAGAGCCTTTTAAAATATATTTTTCCTTTCAACATCTGATACAATGTCCTTAAGTCATCTCAGTCCCACTAGGTACTTTTGGCTGTAGCTTCTAACAAGTTTTCTCACTTTTACATGATTTGTTTCCTTAAAGGTACCCTAGCACATTTCCTGACACTGCCAGCACCATTCCCAGCTGGAGCAAGCTCCTGCTGCATCGATCCTAAATACTTTGTACCCCGAATGACCACTGACTGAGCCCCAGCACGTGGCTCACAAACCCTCTGCAGCAGCATTTGGGGTACTACAGCGGCCATGGATGATGTCTTCCTGCTCCCAGCATCTGAGGGGCCTGCCATGTCCTCGCTGGGGTCACTACACCTCTGCATCCTTCCTTCCCCCTTAGTCCCTACGCCGTAACACCCTGCTAAAATGTGACTCTGATTATTGTAACTGTTCGTCACCCATTTTCTTTGCTGAATTTTGTCAAATCTCTGTCGTTTCTTCTCCCATCAACACCTCCTCAGGGTACAGAATTTTCATCCCCTGAAGCCACACCACCGTAACCTCTGCATTTTTCCCTGTCCCTCAGCTTTCCCCTGGCCTTTTGATTAAATTCACCCCAGCTAGCTTCCACTGTGGCTTCAGGAGAATGGTTTGCTAGACCCTGTACATCTAAAAGTAAAGTGAAAGCCACAGTGACTGCTTTACCATTATCTGAATCTACAACTTCGAGTACTTGTACGGGACAGTTCTTCAGAGTGGAAGGTGTTCCTATTTATTTAATGCTCATCAGACCACAGGACAGACACTTTGGAAGTACTTTAAAGAGTAGCCTATGGTGCTTGTTAAGGGTGATAGGCTTGAGTCTCCTTCCCTGGTGTGCCCTCTAACAAACTGGACACATGGGTGTACCCACCTGGAGTACTGCATCCAGCTGTGGAGCCCACAAACTCAGAAGGATATAGGCCAGTTGGAGCGTGTCCAGAGGAGGCCACAAAGATGCTCAGAGGGCTGGAGCGCCTCTGCTATGGGGACAGGCTGAGAGAGTTGGGCTTGTTCAGCCTGGAGAAGAGAAGGCTCCGGGGAGACCTTACTGCAGCCTTCCAGTACCTGAAGGGGCTACAAGGAAGCTGGGGGGGACTTTTTACAAGGGCCTGTAGTGACAGGACAAGGGGGAACGGGTTTAAACTGAAAGTGGGGAGGTTTAGGTTGGATATCAGGAAGGAGTTCTTCACGGAGGGGGGGGTGAGGCACTGGAACAGGTTGCCCAGAGAAGCTGTGGATGCCCCATCCCTGGAAGTCTTCAAGGCCAGGCTGGATGAGGCTTTGAGCAACCTGGTCTAGTGGAAGGTGTCCCTGCCCACGGCAGGGGTTTGGAACTGGATGGTCTTTAAGGGCCCTTCCAACCCAAACCATCCCATGATTCTATGATTCTATGATCCTACAGCTTGGGACACTGCAGCCTCTGCTCCATGTGCGCCCTTCTGGCAGAAAAGCTGCACCATGAAGCTAGCAGCTGGGAATAGGGATGGAGTCTAGTTTGTTACAGCACTTTTTCTTTCTTTTCTTCTTCTTCTTCTTTTTTTTTTTAATTTCTGTTGTAGTACTTTATAAAGTAACAAGTGGTCTGCCACAAACTGCTCTGCAGCATCTGTGGAGAATATGGGTTTCTACACACTTGGAAAAAAAGAAGTGCTGCATCCCACTACCAACCAAAACAGTTAGAGGAGCATTCCCAGTCAGCTGCTGCTCTAAAACGCATTTTATGTGACCACACTGCCCGGAATAGTCTTGCTATGCATTTCCTTACCCGTGTGAGGGTTTGACTGCACTGCAACACGGGCAAAGCCTCCTTCATGGAAACATCAGTACTCACTGAAATCTCTCTCAGGGAAGAACTTAAGAGGGCACTGATCTTCAGAAGATGGCCAGTCTGCATCAGAAGATGCCCACAGTATATACCTCCACCACTTACTAGGAAATCACATGCAGCCAGTCTTCTTCAAATAAAGAATGCTCTAAACAAATACTTAGTTGTTTAGAGGTTCAAGATTGTTTTCACCAGGACAGATGAGAAGTGGCATTACATCTGTGCAGCCCTGGCAAGAGGAGAGCCGGTCATTTCCCCTTGGACTTTGCACATAAACACCTTAGATGGGACAAAGCCTCCTTGAAGGAAGCTGTACCTCCGTGAGCTACAGGGCTGGCTGCCATACTATTCTGCTTTGCAGGGAAAGCGAGGGTGTCTGCGCACTGGGTCTGCAAGTTAAAGAAAGGTCTCACGCTCCGAGGGGGAGGAGGACGATTCATACTGCTTTGTGGAGACTGTGGGCTGCCCAGTTCGGTACTGGAAAGCAGCAAGGGACCCCATTCCTCTCCACAGCTGACTGAAGTGTATGGCTTCATTAGGGAAGAGAGAGGGTAGCCTCTGCCCAGAACAGACGCTGAAATGAAGCTGGACCTGCTGTAAATGTGTCACTTGTGCACATTTTACTGTAAGACTTGAAAAACAGTTTTGTTATCTGAGGAGATATATCATCTTAACAGGGAGAAGTTGTGGATTTTAACTGAAAGCCATCCAGATAGCTCACCTAGAAAAGCTCTGAAACAGCCCAAAGCAGACAGCAGTTAGCTGCTCGCCAACACAGACTGGAACCATGCGGTTATCATCCATGTGGTTCACCATCCTGCCGGGTAATTCCTCTTTGCTAGAGGAGCAGAGCAGGAAGACTGGGAAATATGAGGGAAAGGGAAAGCTGGGAACACATGAGCTGATGCCATTCCTTTGCAATGTGAGATGGCCTTGTTACAGCGGGAAGACCTCTCTGCTGTTAGCCTTAATAGCCCTAACCAGCAGTGGCCTGGCACCTTTCTGCCATGAAACCAGCACGTTGGCTGCCCGGTGTCACCGTGCACTCCCTGCACGCAGACGTTCCGCGGAAATGCATACCTGTGCGCACGCAAGGTTGGTCATCCTCACTCCAGCAGTGGCCCAAGAAAGACAGATGACAGCAGAGACGGGGACCTAGGAGAGGACCCCTGAGAAATGTTTGCTGCTACTTCACAGTGTCATCAGACCAACGATAGTCCAAGACGGGGTTAAATGTGAAGCAGCAAGTCACCAGTAACTGGACTCTCTCTCCAGCCCACCTCCTTCATGTGCCCCCAAGGAAGTCAGAATAAGGGAAGGACCACTTGTCTCTTCATACATGTGCTGGACACACACAAATGGGCCTGTTCTTCCAGCTGTTCCCTCAGCACAGGGCAGGGAGAGCAGCTCTTCATTAGTCAGGGACTCCAAATGTTTCCATCTCAGAGCAAATCTAGCATCACCCATCTCGTACAGGTCACATCCCTTTTGCTCCTGGGTCCGGCTGGCGTGAGCAGGGATCCAGCAAACACGCTGTGGTCCCTCACTGCTCTCGCATGCCCAGTGGCAGGGGGAGCAGTTGAAGCGTGAGGGGTTTCTTGAGCTACTCTCCACCTGGATGAAGCTACCAAGAGAGTAAGGAAACTGCTGTTAGCCCTGTGCCAACCACCTCACCCTCTCCTTTCTTTTTGTGATCTGTTGCTTCTCTGGCAGCCTAATCTAAGGGCTGCAGAGCTTGATTCTGAACTCAGTACTCAATGTAAGACAGCAGCTCCGTCGATTTTTATCACTTTAGAGGGAATTATTACTGTGCAAGAGGGATGAAAACCCCTTTAAATAAAAAATAGTTTTACTTGTTTTGTTTACTATCCTCAAATTATGTTAGCATTGAATTTTAAAGGTCAGGGCTGGAGTAATACAACTCACCACTTAGGCCTTTGCTATCCTATTATTGCACCAATTTCAGAAGGAGAAATTTGAAAAAATTGCCAAGGGAGATCAAGACTGGGCTGGTGGCAAAAAAAAAACCCTGAAATGAAGCAATGAGGCTATTGCAACGATGGTTTTATTATTTTTTCCACTTCCTCCTAAAGCATGCTTCTCCCACAAAATTTAAACACCGATGCTCTGCGAGAGAATCCCCAAGGTGGTCAGACACTCACGCTACCATGGTCATGTGCGGCCCCTGCGGATACTGAGGGCATCACATGAACTGCGCAAAATGTGTCAAAAGTCAGGCATTTTGGAGCGTGTAAGTGGCAAATTTTCATGCAGCCCTTGTCTGATTCCTATTGCCTCTGGAAAGACAAACTGAAAAGTGCTGTCCCCGCGGGCTCCTTCTGTATGTGTGATTTGTGAAATGTTAGGAAGTGAGCTGAAGGCTGCAAATTGCTTGGCTCTTGAGGGAAGGGGTAAATAGATGAGGAAAAACTGGCAGATCAAGAAGACTCTACTGAAACAGCCCACATTCAGAAAACACTTCATTAGTATTCTCATATAGTCAAAAAAAAAGGTGTAGTGCATGGCTAAGCATCAGCACAACACGAAGATGCTCTACATTTGTACAACAACATGCTTTGGCCCTTCAAGAGCAACCACAAAATACCCACGTGCAAACAGGAATTAAAAAGTTGAGAACCGGATTCCTCACTAAAACGTTGTTTGAAGTAGAGCTGTGCCAAGCAGGGAGCACAGCTAACGAGAACAGCTGAAACACAGGGTGGGTGGCAGGTAGAGTCGTTTGTAAGTGGGCTAACACTTTACACCTGCTTAACATTTCACTTGGATTAAATAAACCTGTTTTATTTCCACTTTCAGTCTTGTTTAGTCATTAAGCGATCTCGAAGCGAGCCAGGAGATGGTGATGTTCCTTGCAGGAACTGCAAACTGCTGAACAGGATGGCTGGGGACAAACCAGCAGCGCGTAAGGTTCAGCCTGTGTGTTGTAGGACACCAAGCCAGGCATGCCTGCTTTCCTAAGTCACCTGGCAAGTGTGAGAGGTTGTAACATCAGGTGATAGCCGAGGGAGAAACGTTTTCTCTAACAGCCTTTTTGGCAAAAATCTGCTGCTTTTCCACAGCTGAGAAGGGCATGTTCAATGCTCGATGAAAGTATAAATAAGCAAAGGGCACAAGAGGTGGGGGTTCCGATACGCATGGACTTCTTCGCTGCTTGAATCTGCTTGTACGCTGCCTTCACCCACAAATTCTGTTCATCCTCTGCTCAGGCTCTGCCTAGGAAAGAAGTCCTGGCAGCCAGCCTGCAAACAGCTCTGATGGAGAGTGACTTGCCAGGGAAGGTTTCGTGATTTAAAGGAGATCATTTATTCCCTCCTGTACTCTGATCAAGTTGATTCATACCACCGAAGGATTTGGACCATGTCCATGTCTGGAGAGCGCTTGTAATGCCTCTGATTTGATGACGGTTAGTAGCCTGGCCTTGATATCCACACTGCGGACTGTGATGTATTCAAAGTGCTCGAGCACTTTCCTTTGGATTGGGGGTTTTTTGAGAGCTATTTTTGAAGCCCTGATACATGGCTGAAATGTCACGGCTTTGGATTTTCCTGCCTTATGTCAGATATGTCAGATAGTTTTTGCACTCTAGTGCGAAGAAATTACCACACCATCACTTTGGAGCCTCCGCTTTACAAGTACAATGCATTAGGCAAAATCAGAACCATGTAACACATCCTGAAGATGGATTCATGTTACGATATTAGTGTCATGTAATTCTTTCTAGGTCAACTTTGAATGGCATTTGTGCATTTGTAATGTAGGAATGGCTGGCTAAAAATGAAGTCGTGGACTTTTAAATGACTTGGCATAGCCTTCTGGGCCTGAATGTCAAGTCTGGCTAAATATGTCTTCGGGGATCAGATTTGAGTTTTCAGTCTCTAAAAGCATGTTGTAGTATCAACATCCCTTATACTTTTGTTTCCTGGGAAATTTTGAATGATCATGTTTTACCAGTGAGATTTTATCTCCTAAAAGTTTCTGAAGAGGTAATTCCATCAAAAGCAATGTTGTTGTTGGGTTTTCTTTAATTTTTCATTTGATTACCTTTGAACCTTTTCTTATTTAATTACCTTTGAGCTGTGCTCCTTCACTGTGTATGGACCGCACTGCAAAGTACCACAGAATCCTCTTAATTCCTGGATCAAACGTTAACTTTGAAACTCTGTCCAATCTATTAAGACTCAAAAATCTTATTAACTTATTCCCACTTTCAAATCCTAAATACGTTTGGGGATATTATATCAGACCATACCTTTGGTGACATTGGGATGGATGGATGGAATTATCGGGTGTACTGTTTGGGAATTGTGAGCATACTGTATGACATCTCTGAATGCCCCTGTTTGTTTTGAAGTGCTCTGAACTAGTGACACTAGGAAGACTAATTACTGTGCTGTGATTCTAGGTGTGTTACATCAGCCTTAATAACTATATGCTTGATTTAAGATTAACATATTTTGAAACATGCTTGTATTAAGATAGTGTTTGTGGCATACGAGGCATCAAATACACCACCACTTCTCTCCACAATGTTAGAAGACTAATATTTTCTCTTCTTCCTATGGGGCATACTAAATGACCGCCTTCGTTACTTCAGTGCTGAAGTTTCCTGACATTGGAAAGTCAGAGGGCAGCGGGGCTGCGTAAAGAAATGTGTAGATTGAATGGAATAGATAGCAATGGTATGACTTAATTCAGAGAGAATGACTCTTTGTATGAGAAAGGATATGTCAGCGCCTGCATAGTTTTAGCCTGGATTAAAAATAAAATAGCTGGGTTGGTCTCTCTTTTCAGTGGGATCCCTGAACAGAAAGTTATTTCCCTTACAAGAATTATAATGAACCGTGCTTCAGAGTCTGGGCATAAGTTAAGTCCTTTTCAAAGCTGCACAACTCTGCTTATGTGTCCTTTTTGCTTGGAGAAGAGCTTTTCTTTTTGCATGACCGGGTTTGCGATAGCAAATATCACCATTTTGCCAAAAGGGAGGGCTCCAAATTCCTGGTCCATTTCTCCTGTGAGCATGGGCACCTGGCTCCATGCTCAGCACGCAGCACATTGAAGTGCCACCCCGAAGGCTCTGCCCTTTGGTGAGGAGAGAGGTAGCAGCTGAGGAGCACTTGCACAAGGGGAGAGCAGAGCTGTGGTTTGCGGCTGGAGCTCTACCTGCAGTCGAGCTGGCAGAGCTGCACGCAGCTGAGAGGAAGGAGCGGGTCCCGCTCCTACTGCTGCTGTCTGCACCATACCACCACCTCCCTTCCATGGCTAGGGCCTTTTCAGACCCTCTCCTGTGCCCATTCACCTCCTGAAATGAAAAACCTACCTGACCTGCTGCTTTCACTCAGAGGGGAGCCCTGTGAGCGGCATACCCAGTAGAGTTAGGGGTGGGAACTTTGGCCGGCAGTTGGGATGGGAACAGTCCCCTTTTGGCAGCGGTGAGCCGTTACGTTGGCTCACGTGATCTTCTGAAACCTTATCCCAAGACAGCTGCAAAAGAAGGAATAGCACGAATGGGAGCCTGGAAAGGAGAAGACAAAGCAGCAGCTTCCAGCTGGCTCTCAGAAGTTTCTGAGAGGGGAGGAGCAGAAAGAACAACAACACTGGGCACGGGTACCTGATCAAGGTGTAGCACGAAGACAAAGAGGCAGATCGAAGCCCCATGCAGTATCTCAAGTTGTGTGTCTGTTCAAAAAGAAGCCTTTTGGATCCAGGAGCGGAATACAACTTGCCACACGGAGAGGGAAGCACAAAGAAGAGTCCTGTGGGTGACCAAGATCCCAGGACAGCATCCCGACTGTCTCCGGGAGACGGGTACTGCAAGGGCCATGTGTGGATGCTTGGTTGTCTCCTCCCCAGCTTGTAGGCTGCAGGCTTTTGGTACTCTGGGAACAGCCTGTGGGATATCCATGATTGTGAGGACAATGGTTCGTGCGGATCTGGGGCTGGTTCCCAAACTGCTCCGCAGGAAGTTACCTTGCTGGGGTGTAATGCCGGCTGCTCTGTCATAGAAACTTTAGTCCACAAAGTCTTGTTTTTCAGGAGAAAAGAGAACTGTGTCTCTCTGTTAAAATACCCTTTGACAAGCTGCTTCCCATCAGAAAAAGGAGAACGGCTCTACAGTTCCTTTTCCCAGACAAGTTAAGTAGCTGGAAAAGGTTCGATTAAAGGTGACAGCTTGCTTTTTGCTTAAAGCATGTGTGCTGAGCACAACTGCATGAATTTCACCCAGGATTCGGGGGCTGGTTAGTGACAAGGTTCCAGGCGAGGGACAAAACCGCAGTCAGATTTAGAAATCCCTTAAGACCCGAGGGATACTGGCGGTAGTTTTACTCCTACTCCTTTACTCTCACTCTCTATCCCCCTGGTATTTCCTCAGCTCATATTGATCCATTTAAGATGCATAAAGCAAATAACTGTATTTAACGGCCCTAGTTGCGAGCAATCAAAGAGCTCTTAAAAATCTCAGAATGCGAATCTACAATGTTTACCCTCAGGCAGGAATCCCATTAATAATTTAAGATGTCTGTATGCAATTGAAATGTAATGGTAATTTTCAGCTACAAGGGATCAATCTAACAGCTTATTCCAGTTCTCTGTGTGTTGTGGCAACAGCGCTTCTCTGGGTAAATGCCATCTTTATATACAGTGAGCTCTGAAAAATCACAGCCATTTTTCTCTACAGTTCATTTATAAAGCTTTTCTGGATCCTAGGAAAAGCCCTCCTAATGTGACCCACAGCTTGCATGTGTACCACTTGCCTTTGCACAGCCGACAGAGCTGCCTCTGGCCTGCCCTTAGGTCTGGCGCTTCTCAAGCGTTCAGAGCCACAGAAGGAATGGGCACTGCCTGCAACGTGCCTTCCTGAGGAGCAGCGACGGACCCACACAAAGCTGCATCATCTGCCAGGTCCAACCCAGGGCACAGTGAGATATCACACATGGAAGGCTTAAAGGTGTGGTTGTGTGTCAGACAACGTGCTCTTTCTGCAAGGAAACATCTTGCAGGGGGATGCCTGACCACCAGTTTGAAGAAAGGCTGAGAGAGTTGGGCTTGTTCAGCCTGGAGAAGAGAAGGCTCCGGGGAGACCTTATAGCACCTTCCAGTACCTGAAGGGGCTACAAGGAAGCTGGGGGGGACTTTTTACAAGGGCCTGTAGTGACAGGACAAGGGGTAATGGGTTTAAATTGAAAGTGGGGAGGTTTCGATTAGATATCAGGAAGAAATTCTTCCTGGAGAGGGTGGTGAAGCACTGGAACAGGTTGCCCAGAGAAGCTGTGGGTGCCCCATCCCTGGAAGTGTTGAAGGCCAGGCTGGATGAGGCTTTGAGCAACCTGGTCTAGTGGAGGGTGTCCCTGCCCATGGCAGGGGGGTTGGAACTAGATGGGCTTTAAGGTCCCTTCCAACTCAAAACATTCTGTGATTCTATGATTTGGTTGCACAGTGGGACCCGTGGGCAGAAATCTGTGGTGAGTCTGCCTGCGGACACAGCACCTCTGAGACAGCCCGACAGACCTCATGGGGACGACTGGTTGTGTAGGTATGGGAAAAGCTCCATCAAGTCAAGGGTGTAAACCCCTGCAACAAGTATTTTCAGCTATTGGTGGCAGGTGTCCTGCTGCCGAGCAAAACAGGGCACTGCTTCACCTGGGGGCACCTAAAATCTCTGTTGACTTGTCTTCCCATCGGGTGTATGGTGCCACCCTTCAGGTGTTGTAAAGAAAATCCCCCCTGGAAGGAGCACACCATGAGCTAAGCCTCAGTCTGAAGGTCTCTGCTGGCTGCCTTCGGCTGGAGGACAGCACCCGTCCCTGCCTCCCTCCTCCTTCACAGGCTGCCGGACGCTTTCCTTGCTGGCTGTCCCTACCAGCAGCCTTAGAGCTATTTTACCAGGTGTGGTTGGCACTGTAACAACAAAATCTAGTCTGACTGACAAAGCTAATGGTGGTGGTGGTGGTGGTAGGGAAATCAGTTTTTACTGGATTTCTCTGAATTCAGCCCCCCTCAGCAAAGATTATTACAGCTAATTAGGCGGATCATGCTAACAACGCTCCCATTTGGAAGTGCGGTTTCTCAGTGACAGGAAAAATTCAATAGGATGCGATCAGAGAGCTACAGAAAAAGAGAAAATGAGGCCAGTCCAAACAAGTGGGTTTTCATCAGAGAATAGATGCATAGATTAGGTAATTTATTTTGTTGTACATAGGACATCAGTAAGTGTTCCATAGTACTATAGTTTGCATTTCCAGCTAAAGCATCTGATACACCATCCTTGAGGACTTTGTTTCCCTCCTGCCTTCAGCCCTTTCTTCGCTCGGGAGGCAAAGGTGCACAACACCGTCAAACCCTTCCAACAAGCAGAGCTTATTCAGGTGATGCTGAAGCACCTGAAACATTCCTCAAAGCGAGGGAAGGGCAGGAGGGAGGATGGCGAGGGAAAGGAAGTAGGAGACTGGTGGCTGCTATAAGATGCACAGCTATAGCCTAACCATCCTGTGAAACTACATCCCCAAGCTCCTAACTGCTCCTGGGAATGGAGGTGTCCAGGCAATCGTTTTTGTACATCATTCTGTCACATTAGACCTCAGAGACATATTAAAAAGTGGTACCTTGAACTGGCAGTACCTTTTTCATGTCTGCTCTTGGCAGGGCCTCTGATGCGGTCAGAGACACAAAGCCAGTCTCCGTGCAGGTGCAACGGGCTCTGCATCCTGCCCTC
>NW_010250669.1:12609-14314 GCF_000690775.1 Eurypyga helias | reverse complement strand
CCCCACGGTGCAGCAAACAGCGGGAATGCACCCAGTACTCACTGCTTGCAGTCATGGCCAAACACCAAATCAAGCCCATGTGCTGCTAATGCAGAAACCAGGTGACTAAAAAAAATGCCCCTGATGAAAAGTAACAGCAGGGAAAATCCCTCAGGCCATGAATTCCGCACAGCACCACGCGGGAATTTCATCCAGCAGTGCCTGCGTCACCTCCTCCCCTTACCAAAGTTGCAGCACGATTTCAAGCCGGACGCCTGGCTCTGAACGCCCTTCTCAGGCAGGGACTGTCCTTCTCCTACGGGCTGAGGACTAAATCACAAACAGGTATATGAGAAAATTATTGCCTCGGCAATAACCTCTCTGTAACTGAGCTAGTGGGAAGGAATCGTGTACAAAACAGAATCTGCAGTCAGGGATAATGGTTGCCAATAAAAGCTTCAGGCCGTGTCACTGAAGCTGTATATTACCCATGGAATTTACTGAATTTATTTTAATTTAGCAACTTCACCAAGAATATGAACGAGGCAAATAAAGGGCTCCAGAGGAGCAGAAATAATAGCGAAGCTGCAGATGCATCCACGTAGGGACCAGCAGCTCAAGGCAAGACCATAAATAATCGAAGACTGTAGCCCAACGGCGCGTGGTTTCCGCCAGGTGCCTCGTGCTGCAGGGTCACTGGTCACAGGAGACCCCGGCCACCCAAGAAAGTGGGTTTCATTTGTCATAACACTGCTGCTGTTAAGTTTGTTAAATTTTATTTTCCTAGCACACTGCAGAGGAAGAAAGTGGTAGAGGTGGGACAGAACCTGCTTGAGCAGAGCTGGACCAAGGACATCGATATTCAAAGGGGAACCTGGCTGTTCAGGCAAACCCCAGCCCATACACATTTCATTAAACCACTCCTTCTAATTCTGCCTGTTTGCTGAATTCCTCATTTCCCAGAAAGGGAAAATTTACATAATGCCTAGTTCAGACCAAAACAAAGCTGTGCACACAATTTACCGGGATACACCAGCAGCTCAAGCCCACCAGGTTAGGGACTGTGAGCTTGCAGATCGCCACTGATCTGCAGGCACAGGGGGACGGAGGGAGCGCTGAAGGGGGGAAATGAGGGAAAAGACGTGGTAGATGGTTCTCTTTCCAGCCCCTCTCCATACCCCCAGCCTGAAAATTAGACACGTGGTTCACAGGGGACTGTGGGTTACTTCAAGATACCCTATTGCAAGGGTCAAAAGCCAGCTGAGCTGTGCCCTCCACTCAAGGGGATAGGGATGGTAGAGCAGAAGCCAGAGGAGCCCTGTTTCAAGATTTAAGGTTGCCACCAGACCTCAGGAAAACTTCTCGTCTAACATCTCTGCAAAGGGCTCTGGCTAGACAACAACTTGCTGATGCTTCAGGTACCACAGAGCGGAATTTCACTTCTGAAGCAAAGCGTCCTTTGTGCCACAGTGAGCCAGCTTGGGACTGAACAGTTTACCAGCTGCAGGGGCTAGCTGAACCAAATGACAGCACACGGGCACGCTTGGGATAGCAGCTATCCCAGGATGCAGAGGTCCCCTGCGGCACCTACGTCCCGGCGGTGCTACAGCCACCAGTCTTCACCTCCATATTTTGTGCCTTGGGTACCACAGCCCAGGTGAAGAGGGGTCAGTAGTGCTTTGCCTACGTGGTGCCCTGTGGCGAGCACAGAAAAGGGGCTGGGAAT
>NW_010250669.1:0-12578 GCF_000690775.1 Eurypyga helias | reverse complement strand
TGAAGTCATTTTCCCCTACAGATGCTTCTCTCCACAGCTGCTGCATCCGTATGATGCCAGTGTGGATGAAAAGTGCAGCTCAGTGAGGCAAGTGCCTGGCAGGGGGTGATGTCCCAGCAGCAGACAGCAGCTTTGGGAGCTCGCAAGCCCAGAGGAGAGCTCAGCGAGTACTCAGAAACTTAGAGTATCCTCCCTGGAGTTCCACAGCACCTTTCTAAAGCAAGAGGGAGACAAACCCTAATAAAAAAAAAAGGGAGGGGTCATTCTTGGGGCTGCACGCACTGTAGTACAGCTGGAGCCTCTCACCGTTCAGAGGGTGCTTCTCCATTGCAATTAAAGGATAAAAGGACTGCTCCTTAACTGATGCAAAGGAGCTCCTCTCGTGCGGCAGGGATGCGTGCCACGGAGGTTTGGATGAAGGCTGAAATTAGCAGGGTGCGCCCAGGCTGCTCCAACAGCTCTGCTGCAGCATCATTCTACAACTTGCAACTCACAGAGACCTTTTATTCATCTTCCTTCAACCTCTCTTTCTCTGCCACTAGCTGCTAGCTGTCTCTTATCTCAAAGTGAGTCGTAACCCTTGCAGGTCTCACTCCTGCACGATGGGGAGGAGAGGCACCCCTAACTACTCGTGCCACCGCCCCAGCTACTAATGCCGTTCCTTCACCCTCCTGCTACAAGGATCACATCATCACCTGCAAAATAAAGCAAGGTCTGCTGGGGCAGCGACAAGGAATTGTGTAATAGGACTTTTACTCTGTGTACTCGGTGTCACGTCTCACGGACGCTTACTCCTCCAGTTCCCGTGAGGGAGAGCATGCATGGCCCCATGGGAAGGGACCAGGGGCCACCAAAAGCTTTTCCCTTCAGGTGACTCCAGACTCCCTCTTAACTTTGCGTGTGAGTGGGGACTCCCATGGTCCCAGTACACACTGCAAGTCTGGTTTTAGCAGAGGTCTAACCTTGAGCTGCAAACTTCAGGGCAAAACCGCAGCAGAGGGGTGGCTGTCTTTCCTTGGATGGCACCATGGGAAAAGGAGCAGAGATGTCTGATCACGGTGGCTCCCGGTGGGGTCAGTGACTGGTCTTTCACCGTAGGAAATCAGGTCTTAGGTCACAACACAGTTTTGAAGGTGATACTGGAAGTTAATCTGGTGTAGGGCAGGTGAGTGTGAACAGATCTTTGCTCTAGTGGGCTACAGGACACAAGCAGGGGCAAGTTTTCTGATACGAATGTCTCAAAGTATCTCTCTGCCTTGACTTCAATCTTTGATTCTGGCCTTTGGTAAATATTTAGACTTTTAAATTGCCACCATCCTACTATCTTCATATTTCTAACATTTCAACTAGCATTCCCAACTTACAGACACCCAATTTATTTTCCATGTTGGCATGTTTAGTAATTGTCTTACACTTTCCCCATGGTATGGCTGGCAGACCTGCACTCACCCAGATACTGTGGGCAAGACATTCCATAGTCACAGAGGGAATCATATGAAGTAATTTATGTGTCCAATCCCATAAAAGCTTGGCAACATACGTACCATGGGAACCTTCGAAAAAATCAAGACCCGCTATTCCAACAAAGCAAAACCCCTGGATCCTGTGAAAACAAGACTTAGGGGCTTAAAACATATTTGAAATTCCTATTTGGTAAAAGCTGTAGGGGTTCGTCTGACAGCAGAATTGGGCAGAGAAGGATGGGAAGGACAGCATGGACTGGGTGATAAGACACTGTGCATGTAGGTGGTCAGAGGTGTGAGATAGGAAATCGGTAGGAATTGTGCTTATGCATGTGAATGACAGTTTAGTCCCAATTCCCAGTTCAACAGCAGCAGCACCTGTTCCTTGGGTTCATTTATGTTCGTCTTCACTCTTGCTTCTTAAAGTAGGCTTCCGGTACACACAAGAGAACTGGCTGGTCTTGCTTTGGGCTAAATAAATTCAGAAGCTGCAGAAACTATTAGCATAAAGCAGATAAATTGCAGCAAATTGATAAACTGGTTTCAGAGGCATGCTATCACGATCAAGAAAAACTCTCGCGGACCGTCTGCAGGCCCTCTGGGGCTGGACAGGCCCCCTGCCCCCTGGAGCACCCTGCCCTGTGACCTTCCGGGACACACGAGGAGACAGGGACTCGACGATTCCATCCTTGGCTCATGCCACGCTGCCACAAGGCTTGCAGCTGCTATTTTTGCAACACGTGCCCTTCACCCGCTCCACGACTTTGCCAGCCACTTGTACCTCCCCTCTGGGATCCTGAAGCAAGAAAGGGGCACAGTGTCCAGCAGCGGCCAGCTATAGACAACATTCTCCCAAAACAGTCCCAAACGTACGTGTGGTGTAGGTCAGCAAGGTGTGTGGGACACCCTCACCCCTTCTCGCACACGCTTTGGCACACAGCTGTGGCCATTCATGGTCAGTGCTTGAGTCTTTCATGCCGAGGTCCCAGGACATCAAGTCTGTGCACAGGGGAAGATGAGATCCCATATACATCTCTTGGACCAGGTTCAACTCTATAGGAAAAGCTCCATTCCTCCCCAGATCCTACTGTGACTTCAGTGTAGTTTGGGGAGGCATGGTACCACTGCCGTGCCCAGCTGCACACCTCCAGGCATCACAGCTGCAGCAAATATGGCCATGCCAGCTTGGGAATTCATGCCTTGCACAAAGGACAAGGTAGCAGAGGCTTCAGCTCCTGACCCACAATGTAGGCCTGTGCACAATTTTATGCTGTTCTCTCTCATCCTTTTCATCAAAAACTTTGTCTTCCTTTCTGATAAATATGGTGTCATAGAATCATCACAGAATCTCTTAGGTTGGAAAAGACCTTTAAGATCATCGAGTGCAACCGTTAACTCAGCACTGCCAAGTCCGCCCCTAAACCACGTCCCTAAGCACCACATCCACGTCTCAAATACCTCCAGGGATGGTGACTCCAACCCTTTTAATGAAGAAATATATCCTGATATCCAATCTAAACCTCCCCTGGCACAACTTGAGGCTGCTTCTTCTTGTCCTGTCACTTGTCACCTGGGAGAAGAGACCAACCCCCACCTCTCTGCACCCTCTTTTCAGGCAGCTGTAGAGAGCGATCAGGTCTCCCCTCAGCCTCCTCTTCTCCAGGGTGAACCCCCCCAGCCCCCTCAGCCGCTCCTCACAGGACTTGTGCTCCAGACCCTTCCCCAGCTTTGTGTGGTGAAGGTGTTCAGCCATCTCCAGGAAAGCAGGACTCCATGGCATGTAACAGTCCCTTAGGAATACAAACACCATCACTCTGAACGTCCCCTCTTCCTCCTTCTTCCCTCAGCTGTAGATGCTGAGCATGACGTCATGTGGTATGGAATATCTCTCTGGTCAGGTGGGGTCAGCTGTCCCAGATGTGTCCCCTCCCAACTCCTTGTGCACCCCCAGCCCACTCACTGGTGGGGTGAGGAGCAGAAAAGGCCTTGATTCTGTGTAAGCACTGCTCAGCAGTAACGAAAACATCCCTGTGTTACCAGCACTGTTTCCAGCACAAATCCAAACACAGCACCATACCAGCCGCTGTGAAGAAAATAAACGCTATTCCAGCCCAAACGAGCACACACTTTTCACAGTTCTTCAATATTCTCTTGTGCAGCATGACACAGTTCTGGCTTTGCAAACTTTTACTACTGTCTCTGCACATAACAGCCTCTAGCTCTTTCATCAAAACCAGCAGAGGTGCAAAAGTGTCACATACTTTGTCTTTATCTTTTCAGGAAATTTGATGCTCTATTTCCCTCGAAGCTATTTAGATAGAACTCCTTTAAATTTTTATGACCCAGGAAGGATTACTTTTGATATGGAAGTCCAGCTGTTTACTTTGGTATTGCAGCCTTACTTCCATTCTTCACAGGTCTCTCTCCCTTTTGTAGAAGTTTCTTTGTGTTGATTCTATGGGCTCAGCCTAAGGGAGCTCTCTCGACACCTTCTATATTCCCAAGGAAAAAAAAAAAAAAGTGTGGATAACAAAGACTGAGATCAGTATTGGTAATTGTTATTGTATCCAATCCAAGCAAAATAGGCTCAGCAGGTAAAAAACTGAGACAAATATAAATCAAATCCTGATAAAGCATGGAAATGCAACATCAGGGCATCCAAACAATCATATTTCTGTTCTGCAGTGACACTATGCCACGATGTGATCACGATCAAAGTTTTTTAAGTAACTGTGACCATAGATTAGATTTGATCAAAGTTTAAAACCTGTTACATTCATTTCCTTCTACTTTCAATGTCCTCTGGGGACACCTACAAACCAACGCATTCAAACTTCAGGGACTTCTCTGAAGGAATTGCCCTTAATCTCTTAGTTGTTGAATAAAATCACTGCGTGGAACGTGCGTCTAACAATTCATCTTTTACTGATATGGCTCTCAATAAACTGTCTGTTCCTAAAGTTATAAGCCTGAAGAAGCTATTATGAGAACAGAGCATTTTATTTCAGATGAAACCATGCAAATCTCAAGGAGAGCGGAGGCTGGCAGAAAGAAAAGTCCCCTGATATATATCTTTTAATTAACAGAGCAAAACATTCCTTTCTGTATGCAGGTAAATCATTTATGCACAATTCACTTGGGCTTCTCATCCTTATCACTAAAACACTTATTTTTTTACAAGTTTGATTTATTTTGGAAAAAAAAAGGAAAGATTGAACTAGTGAAGTGTATTGTATGGTGAGGGAGTTCAGGATGTATAGCACAGTCATTTAAACTGCATTAATTCTTCCACAAAGTGAGGGTGACTGTATTGGGCTAACCCAAGTTTTACAATATTCACTTAAAAGATCCAAGTTTATTTTAGGTTTGTTTATTTATTTATTTCGTTATGATGCAGAATTACCAGCCCCAGATAAGTTAATCTCTTCAGGCCTCACCTGATGTGTCAGCAAGTCAAATGCAAGAGATCACACCGTTTTCCTTGCATCATGATCCTTTCCCCAAAGCATGAAGCAGAAGTTCAGGCCCAGTTCAGCCAGTGTCAGCGTGGACAACTGACGTACCACCAGCACCAAGTCACCTACTGCTTGCACCTCCTGCAGCTCCCACAGGGCCTCTTCCAGCCCTTGTCTCGGCCGATGGCTGTATGGCAAGGCTGACTGACTAAAGCTATTGAAAATAAAAATAACAACAAAAAGCAGCTTGGAAATGAACAGTACTGTCAATATTCATAGGACTAAATTTGATAAGCAATCTGAGGAATTGCCTTGAAACTTTTTTGGGGGAGGATAGGCAATGCACTGGTGCATGGTGCATACAGCACAGTCGTGTATAAACTCAAATTACTGTACTGCAAGGATTTCTGCCATTTCAGACACATTTTTTGCTCCCTGCTTCACTGGTTACCTATGTAACTAGTTACTTATGTAAGTACGGATGAAAGTTAAATTTTCACCCCAACAACTACAAGGAACTTTGCCTTCTACGGGTAGTCCATCTATCTGACCAGGGTTACTTCCACGCCCTTCGTTACCGCAGCATCTCAGAATTCATGACCTTATGCTGGATGGAGAGCAGGCAAAGCCTTTAAAACACCATTAGCTGAACTACCAAGCTACTTTGGAGAGGGCAGCAAAGCCAAGCCAACAGTCCTTCGCAAGGATGTTAAGCCACGACGTTTACTGATGCTTCTCAAGAGCTGGAAATTTAAGTGTTGGCACCTGTTTTTAAAGATTCGGTATCAACCACCTTTCACCTCCTTCTGGTGGAGCTGTAAGAGTGGTGAGGTCCTGCAGAGGGGCCAGTAACGCGCGCCGGGGCGAGGGATGGGAACCACCATTGGCGAAGCTGTTTATGAAGGGAACCGAAGGATCAGCGTAGTCCAGGCGTCAGGCTTCACACGTCGACCAACAGAAGCCTGCGCCTGGGGAGAGCCACCAGCCCTCCACGCTCCTGTCCTGGTCACCGATGCAGCTCCCCGGCTGGGAGAAGGGACAGAGCTACCTCAGCTTTTTTTGACTATCACCACCAACAAATGCTTAGTGGGAAACACCTCCTAGACATCCTGAAATCGGGAGAATACCTTAATAATGCCTCTCAGCACTTTGTTTGCTCTGGTGCTCTACCTCACCACGCCATTCCTCCTACTTGTTACATTTGGGACCTCGGTGATACCTGGGAAAGCGAGAAGCTGCGCGAAGCATTATTAGCTCGAATATCTTTTGACATCACATTGAATGGTCACGTGACTTCTGATACTCAGAAGCAAGAAATTACTAGCTCTTTTGAGCTATGGTTAGCACAAGGGGATTTTTTATGGACACAGATCAAATAGGCCACGGGGACGATAATAGGTCTAACTAAAGCAACGGGATGCACTCCAAGGATATTCAAATTTGGTTTGGAGTGTTTGCATTACAGGAAACCTCTTTTTGGATTATGTTCTGTGAAACAGTTTGCTAAACAATACTTAGTCTCTCTCTTTCATTTTTATTACAATTTAAAAGATTAACTAAAAATACCCTACCAAACTATGAGATCGGTGGAGCAGTCTGATTCAATTGTATTTATTCTGCACGCTCCACAAAATTAGGACACAGTTAATCAGCAACTGCTCTTAATTAGTAAGAAACCTATTTAAACCTAATGATACACACATGGCCAGGGTTGCTGCTGCTTAATGGAGACAGTAGTTCTGCTTAATTGGGAAGCTTTCAGGTGACGTAAGGGTTGAAAACTAATGCTTTGCTCTGCTGCTTCAGGCTCACGGTGGTTCTCTCTCCGTCCCGCTGGGAACGTTTTGCAAGCGGAGCTGACATAGCACCTAAAGAGTTCCCTCGCTGCCGTCTTTTACCTGCTGACTCGTGCCTTCAGCAGCAGCTCTTCCCTGCCAGCTGCCCTCCTGCAGAACAAACTTGCCGTCTGGGGTCAGGGATGACCAAGGCGGAAGGTCTGCCGGCAGCTCCCTTCACCCGGGGGCGTTCAAAGGGTGCTTTTCAGTGGTCATAAGGACTTCACCATTGGCTCGAGGGTTCGGCAACATAGCATGGACTTTCCTGTGACACCTGGCACAGACCAGCAGCCACTACAGCTGCCTGAATGTTTTGGTCAGGAAGTTTAAGTTCTGCAATTCCGGCTGCTGTGACTTCGTCCTCAACGAAGACCCCCTGATTTTTATGTCCTGTATCGCTCCTACCATACCTGACAGCCGCTCGCCAGCCAGTGGGAGACGAGTCGGAAACCTCAGCGCAGCTCCTGGAAGGGCTCCCACTCAAGCCTTTTGTTGGCAGCTGTGGAGGGAAGGGGTCACCCAGAGATTCGGGTGCTTTCTCAAACCTGCAGACGCTCTCCCCGGATCGCGGCACCGTCACCCTCCCGGGCACAAAGAAGCTCGCAGATTAGCCCATCTGCCACGCAGAAGTAACAAAAATTGGCTCAGAGGATGGCAGCTTCTTGTGACCGTTAAATTCACCGCAAATGGCTAAGAAAGGAGGATTTGTAAAGGCAGCATTTCAGACAAGACACCGAAGGCAGGACCAAGGTTGCAGAGCGCGCAGCACTTGGCAGCCATCAGTATAGCGTGAGATGGCTTCGTTCCCACTGACAGTGATCTTCGTGCCACAGCACAGTCCCTCCCATCTGACTAATTAATTGTGCCCGTCGACTGAAACGAGACCTCTCAAACGGTGCCGTGCCGGTCCAGTCAACCCTCGGGGATGAGCAGCAGGACAACACAGTAACGGCGCGAGTTGGGAAGAGAACACGTCTTGTAAAAAAGTGGAGAGGGATGTAACCCCAAGCTGCCCCCAGCAGCCGTCTTTTGGGAAAGACGGAGGTAGGGGAGAGCACAGCAGCCGTACGTAGCTGGAAATAGATTCACTTAAGGGCAGTAGAAGTATTGCTCTACCGATCCTTCTTCCGCTGAACTTTTTTACCATATTCCTTTGCACCTTTGTTGTTTTCTTCTGGGTTTTCACACTCAAAAATGCCCCGCAGAAGCAAGGCAGACACTGCATGACAAAGGCTACGCTTTGAAACCGTGTCTGTGCTAGTTCCTACGTAATGGTCCATGGGGGTTTCAGGAGTATGAGCCTGCTAAGTGTCCGTGTCTGCGCACGGGAGGACAGCTGAATGGCTGAGGCGGGAAAGACCAGAAATTAGGTCTAATTGGTGAGAAATTAGACCAGGATTAGGCACAACAGCAAGGGGAGGGAGGGAGGAGCAGGAAAGATCAGTAATTGCGTAGGCAAAGTGGGAAAGGAGGCTTTAGACAGAGAAGGGTAAGAGATTATACACCAACCCTAAACCAGCCCGGGAGCCAGGGACGTGATGCGCTGTAGTGGTCGGCCCAGGGCGGAGATGGCTCCGTGTCATCTGGCATTCCGTAGCAACTAGTGATGCCGACGCACACGCACTCGGTGTACCTATTCAGAAGTACAGCGGGACTTGTCTCCATCAGCACGTCTGCCTGGCGGGGAATATCCACGCGAGGGGACGTGGCGCCTCTTGGGGCTTTTCTGTGCGTCTTCAGAAAGCGCTGAGCCCCTTCAACTGCCTCCTGTTCAGCTGGATCCTCCCCACTTCCAGCAGAAAGACCCACTGGCATACATCGGGGGGAGAAGCAGCATCACTTCGGCACTACGGTTCCACTGTCCAGGAAGTAAAACAACACTATTGTAACTTCTAGCACAATGCTGGGTTCCAAAAACAACCCCAATCCCAGCCTCCCGTATTCTTAGGAGGCTGCTGTCTGACCCACCCCATTTCAGAACCCTCGCTCCCGCAGCCTCCCTGCTGTTGGCCCCATCCTCTCCTCGCTGGCAGCGAAGGCCTGCGGCGGGACGAGGAGAGGAAATCGGCTCGTCGGCCCCTCCGGGCAGGCAGGTGAAGCGAACACTCTGACCCAGCTTCACCGTAAGCGGAGCGACGGAGGATCCGGAGAGCTCATCTCACGCACAGCACCTCGGCCGTAGCAAACCGGTTTTCGTAGGAGGTGACCGTGATGAGTAAGAACGCCTACCCCGCAGCGGCTGCAATAATGCTCGGAAAATGCTGTAAGGCAGACCTTTCGGATGGTAAAAAACATGGAACAACGTATATCCTCAGTGTCAAAGAACTGAACGAGCGCAGCTCCCTCCCATCGATTCTGAGAGAACCGAGTGGGGCTGGCAGTGACTGCAAGCACAACAAGAGCGGAGTTGGACGGAAAGCTAAACGCTTTTCCGGCTCTCCACGCGCCCTTGGACGACCCACTGCCAGAACTGCAATTTGGTTAGCGCTACACGGGTCTCAGGCTTCCCCGCGGCATCTTGCTGGAGCTGCTGCGGCTAAAGGCAAGCGGGGGTGTTTTTGTTAAACTACGGGAACGATGGTTAAACACCACTGCTAAAGCAGCGAACTGTCAAAGTCATTTCATTTATTTCTTAATATCACAGCTGTACAGTTTCCATACATACAGCAGGAAATGCGCATTGGTTACACAATGGCATTTGGCTGCATTTCCAAGTATAATACAGTAAGTGCAACTCCACTTAAAATGTACATTTATACAACTCAAACAAATTAAGGATTGCTACGCTACCATCTGTGACAGTATAAAGCTTCATTTGTGTCAGGTCTTCTTACTAACCCACTTCCTGGTGAAATATAAAACATGGTCGATCGTTTTAAAACGGCCCTTGCGGTACTCGGCCAGCGTATAAAATATCTGTTGTGTAAAATTTAACCATTACCTTTTGGGGTTGGTTTTTCTTCTTTTTTTTTTAAATAATCCTCTAAGACTATTTAAACATTTGCTGTCCAACTGTTATACTGACACTTTGTAGCAGGAACCAAATTTTACCCTCCTTTTGCTTGCTCTCGCACCGCTTACCACGGGGCAGAAGCTGCAGTTGCGACGTACCGCAGCCTGACCCAGACACCGCCGGCCGGCTGAACTATTTAACAGCTTTGCTCAGAAGGGAAGTACCATTCTTCAGTAAAGAAAACAAAATTACGTTTCAGAGATATTTGTCATCAAAGCTTTAATGGGTGGAGTGCTACCAGCACTGGAGAAAGAAAGAGGGAAAATAAAAACAAAAACAAGGTATTAATTTATTTTTTAAGACCCAACCCGAATATTCAGTTTAAACTCCCATAACTTCACTTTGGGAATACCTTGGTCCACAGACCACGTTCTTGTTAACGGTTTACCAAACGCAAAACAAAACTGCTTATTGCCGTCCCTATAACAGGAATGGTTCAGTTTTAAACCTCCTTTAAAAATATACATTTTACAAGCCCTTCACCTCAACAAAGGTGACACTAACAATAAATACATTGGTTTGGTGGTTTGATTTTTCTTCGTTACAAACTACCTATTGTAGGCCCTTTCTTTTTTAGACTTCTCCAACGCCTTGTCCATAGTTTTCTCGTTTTCTCCCCTACATTTGGGGCAGTACCATTTGCCCTTTGGTTTGTGATTGAGTCCCACGCAGGAGAAATGAAACCACTCAATGGGGCACTCATCGTTATCGCACCCTATCATTTCTCCATAGGAGACTTGGTTGCACAAGCAGTACGTTGGCTCATTAGGGTCAATGGGGAGGTCTGGGGGAGAAGCCTCCCTCTCCGCTTTAGCCTTGGATCGTTTCTTCTTCTTGGATGTTTTCGCTTTCTTCTCCTTTGGAGTTCCTGAGGTGATGTCATCGTGGTCATGATTATTTGAAGCGTTCTCTCGATTCTCGTTATTTCGTTGCCGCCTCGATCTCTTATTGTTGGGCTTCTCGGCCTGCGCGATTGTCTCATTCTTGGACTTATCTTGGCTGGCTTTCCCGCTGTTTCCAGTGGTATCATTAGTCTCTTGACAAGTCTCAAACAGTTCCACGTGGCTGTCCACTTGCCTGGTTCTGTTCTCAACCAGCTCCACCATCTGACTGACAATTTGGATCTTCTCATCCCCCAGTTCCTGACTCCGAATTAAGGCCCTCTGTATGCAGTGCAACATTCTCCTCTTCTGCGCAGCATCTGTCTCTCGCTTAAATTTTTCATAGTAATCATCCAGGTCCTTCAGAATCTCTGCAAGGAAGAAATAAAAAACTGTAAATATTTTCGACAGGAGGGGTGGCGAAACAAAGCCTTCCCATATTGTTCCTTCCACGCAGCAACCCCACTCTGGACCGCACAAAGCTGAGCAAAGGCGGACTCCCTGGAGCTGGGACGTGACAAATGTCTCCAGCAGATTACTTTTGTTCTGGCTGGTCCTGCAGGAACAGAACGCAAATGAGGATTTAGGAAAAAAAGTGGCCGCAATTTGCATACGCAACTAATAGTTACCCTGTGATTTAGGTCTTCTCTTGCCTGGGTAGATTTTTTGAAGACACGCATTCCAAATTTCCTGCGAAGATGTGGAAAGCTTATGCAAGCCTTACTTCAGTTTTCAGAGCTGCAGCCTATGCTTCTCACATCAGTGAAGCACAACCTGTCAGCGGGTACTGCAATATAACCTATCTGACCAAAA
This sequence comes from Eurypyga helias, assembly GCF_000690775.1. NCBI lineage: Eukaryota > Metazoa > Chordata > Aves > Eurypygiformes > Eurypygidae > Eurypyga > Eurypyga helias. The sequence goes on along the minus strand of NW_010250669.1, from coordinate 1,118 downwards.
TTAGTATTGTGATATGTTATTAACTATCCTAAGCAAATGCCTTTTTTCTAAGGATAAAACCAAAACCTTCCAACAAAACAAAAAACCCACCAAAAAGCCGCAAAACGCCCATCCAAAAAAACCCCACTCCTACCACCACCAGCAAATGACATCCAGATGTGGAGAATAAGCATTCAGGAAGGTGAAAAATCCAGCATTAATTATTCTCAATGCCTGAAACGCAGAAGTTTTCTGTTCTAACTTTTGGCACTAGACCAATGCCATCAGCTTAACCCATCTGATTCTGGTATGCAGGCATCGTTCGTGAGGAATACTCTCTTGAGACAGCAAAATAACTAGTGACTTAATGACTTAAGTCAGGCATTATGAAAACTTCCAATTCTAGTACCGCATATACACACCGAAACTACGGCACCACAGCACCTCCTGAACCTGCTGTATTATGCAGGAGAAACAGCTGGCTGCAACGGTCCCGAATTCTGCGAAGCCCTGCCGAGCGCGTCCTCAGGCACCCAGAGGTTTAGCATGTACCACAAGGCGCGAGGTGTGCCTTTTCACAACCCCACGCCAACAGAAAGGGCTGCTCAGCACCAGTGTCGCACACACGTCATTCAAGCAGTGCGCCAGCTACGAGAAACAGCTTGACAGCTGTCTACTACCGCTCAGAGGAGGGTTGCACCATCGCTCCTGACACCAGCACGCTCAGCTGAAGTTGCCCGCCCTAAGGGGGCTGCGTTTATAGGAATTCCAGAAAACTGCTTTCCCCTGGCGTGCTGCAACAGAACGACCAGAAAGCAGGGGTTTGCGCGATTTGCGCGTTACGCAACTGTTCACCAGCTGCCGATGCGCCGCCCCAGCACCGCAAACACCATTCAAACGCCACAAAACCCCAGGTGCCCTATGCTGCGAAAGCTTTATTCCCGCAGCCCTCGCGGGGACTGAGACACCGCCGTGACGGCTGTATGCCCACGCACCCCGGGCCACCCTTCCACACCGCTGCCAGGGCGGCCAGCACGGAGCCACCGAGGCTCCCGAGGGGACGGTGGGGGCGGCAGGCACCTCGGAGCCAGGCCGGGAGGCCGGCGATACCCGCACAGGCTCCCTCCGCCGTGGGGACA